>NW_026652277.1:145366863-145595492 GCF_009828535.3 Hylobates moloch | reverse complement strand
TGTTTATATGCTGGATTACATTTATTGATTTGCGTATGTTGAACCAGCCTTGCATCCCAGGGATGAAGCCCACTTGATCATGGTGGATAAGCTTTTTGATGTGCTGCTGGATTCGTCCAACCTCTAGTTTCTTTTATTTTTATTTTCTTAATTGAATGCCAAAATGTCCAGTAGGTGGAGATGGAAAAGGCCAGGAGATTGACATCATTTTTTGTTTGTTGGTTTCTATATTTATCCATGTATGTAATACACATTTTCCATTTATGTATGTCACTATCCATTTATGTAATACATATCTTACTTTTTTCTTGTAACCAACATGACAAATGGTACTTATGATCTCTATTTTACAGATGATGAAATGGAAGCTAATGAGAAGGTACATGATTTGTCAACAGATTCATTCTTACTTAGCAGCTATGTCTTACCACTAAACACATTGTTTCCCAAATGTCACAAAGATAGACAAAAAAATTTAGAATTTCATTTCTATTGTTCCTCATTAATCAATTTTCTCTTAAAGTATTATTATCATCGTGGACATCTTCAATCTCCCATTTGCTTTGTACTTTATTAGAAAATGTGTGACTTTTAAAAAAATTCAGATAAAGCAACCTTTTCCTAGGAAAGCTGATTTTCATTTAAACATGGAGGCATTTAACAAAAAAATCCACAAACTCGCCCAATATTTTTTTTACCCAGTAATGTTTATTATGTTATCCTATAGAAGATTCTGTTTCACTGTGTGACCCTGACTTCATTTCTGCTCATAATTGCACCACACACCAGCAAAATTATCATGAGCACAACTGTCCACAAAGCTCCAAGGTCTGTGCGGCCTCTGAAATTCAAAGAACAAGAGTTCTCTTTCTTTGTGACAGGAAATTGAACTATCATGCTTGCTTTGTTTGGGCACCACAGAAGCCACTTTATCAGGAGACAATGGGAGAGGGGTTGCCCGTTGCTCTCAAAACTCATATTCAAAAGCTCGTATCTTATACCCTTAAGGGCTCCCTAAGTAGTCTTGTGCATGACTATGTTCTCCGACACCCTCAGCCGTGTCCCTCTGGGCAGATGTCATGGTGCTGGCTGGGGGTAGGGTCCTCTTCCACTGGCAGAGCTCTACATGCTTTTCATAGTTCAGGGCTTCCTATTCCTAATTGCGTTATTCCTTAAATGGCTGTCATGTCGTTGAATTTTACAGACCCCCTTTCTATAACTATCACTAAGGAGATGTTGGAAGTGTGTGGGCCAGAGACACACCAGCAACTGGGAATTTTTGAGTTTTAAAACCATTCTTGGAAATAAGTGTTATCTCTCTTAGAGCTGTCTCCTAGCCTTTTCTAATACTTAAGCTTTGGAGTCTGTATTAGTCAGGATTCTCTAGAGAGACAGAACTAATAGGATAAATATATAAAGGAGTTTATTAAGTATTAACTTACATGATCACAAGGTCCCACAATAGGCTGTCTGCAAGCTTGAGGAGCAGGAGAGCCAGTCTGAGTCTCAAAACCGAAGAACTTGGAGTCCGATGTTCAAGGGCAGGAAGCATCCAGCACAGGCGAAAGATGTAGGCAGGGAGATTAGGCCAGTCTTGTCTTTTCACGTTTTTCTGCCTGCTTTATATTTGCTGGCAGCTGATGAGATTGTCCCCACCAGATTAAGGGTGGATCTGCCTTCCCCAGCCCACTGATTCAAATGTTAATCTCTTTTGGCATACACACATAGACACACCCAGGATTAATACTTTGTATCCTTCAATCCAATCTAGTTGACACTCAGTATTAACCATCAGAGTCTTTAGATAAAGGTGTTGCTGTGTTGCAGCCAAATGATCTCTGACTTTGAAAGATAAACAAAAGGGGAGATATTTTTTGCCTGGACATGGAGAGGCCACATGTTTTTCTCCACACTGATGTGCTGATGTGCTCATTCAGTATTCATCTTACCACAAGAATCTCTTGAGTTCCAGGCATTCATGTTATAAACTTGGAAGTCAGACACCAACGGCTGCTCCTTCTCATATCTACTCTCTTCCCAGAAAATGGTGTAAAGGAAGAGGTTCTTGGGCATCTGAACTTAATAGATACCAGTAAATACTAAAATGCAGAAGAGCAGGGGCTGGTTGTAGCTCAACTGAAAATATGAGGTGGGCAGTCTACTAGCTTTGGAAGACCACCTTTGAGATTTGCCTTTTTTTTTTTTTTTTTTTTTTTGAGATGGAGTTTCTCTCTTGTTGCCCAGGCTGGAGTGCAATGGTCCAATCTTGGCTCACTGCAACCTCCACCTCCCAGGTTCAGGCAATTCTCCTGCCCCAACCTCCCAAGTAGCTGGGATTACAGGCACCTGCCACCGCGCCCCACTGATTTTTGTATTTTTAGCAGAGATGGGGGTTTGCCATGTTGGCCAGGCTGGTCTTGAACTCCTGACATCAGGGGATCCACCCGCCTCGGCCTCCCAAAGTGCTGGGATTACAGGTGTAAGCCACCATGCCCAGAGATTTGCCTAACTTTCATAGGGGAGTGACAATTGAGCATTTATATTTAATTTCTGTGCACTTTGGCAAGCATTCTTTTTAATAACAAAATAGCCAGAAATCAATAATCCATCACGTACCCAGGGTATAATATGTAATATTTACCCTATAAAATGTTTCCATAGGCAGAGACTCCATATCCTTCCTAGACTTATTTCAGTGTTTTAGTAAACACCCCTATTTAGTGTATAGTCTGTGTGCCAATTCATTCAACACTAAGCGAAGATAGAAGGCAGCTGGCTGTGCCTCCCTTAATCATTTCTACTTACATATTATTTCATAGTCTCACAGCTTAGAGAGGTTTGGAGCAGAAGAGATACCTGAATTTGTTCACAACTCCAGTCTATTCAAGCAGTCTGCAGAGTATTCGAGTATTATTATATCTCTCTGAAACTAAAAGGAAAAACTCTGTCTTGGGATCTACTTTAAGTAGCTATAAGTGGCTTTTGGAATATAAATTGGCCAAAAATCAATGGAAACGTGGTAGATATATATGACACTTCCGAACTTCCAGCTTCCTCCAAAGTGAATTGAAATGCTAACCTGGAAGATAACGAACAGCACAGAGACCCTGTTGTTATCAAATCCGGAAAGACACCAATGGAGAATTTCTAAACCATTGAAGCAAATGTAGGTCGCTATGGAATATCTGAAAGCTCCCTCTTTAATGTTTAGACTATGTTGAAACTAATCAACTACATCAGAATAAATCAGCACTCAATTTTCTGTGTTAGATGTTAAGTATTGTCGATCATTTAATGCAATTGGCAAGTCCATCATCATGAGATGTTATCTGTCATAAAACGCCTTCCTTCTCACGTTCTCTGGGCAGATTTGATTAGTCTTAGGATATATTAGTCTTGATTCAGTCAGGAATATGTAGCACTGAGGCCATAAGAATCCAACTCTCAGTACTTAGATATAATCTACGCAGTCTATTCAGATATAGAATATGAAGAACAGGAATGTCTAAATTGAGTCACCAATGACTTCTTTTCTTATTTTTATATTTAATTATTTTATGTTATTTTATTTTATTTTATGTTATTTTATTTTATTTTATTTTATTTTATTTTATTTTATTTTATTTTATTTTATTTCTTGAGACAAAGTCTCACTCCATCTCCCAGGCTGGAGTGCAGTGGCATGATCTCGGCTCACTGCAACCTCTGCCTCCTGAGTTCAAGTGATTCTCCTGCCTCAGCCTCCCGAGTAGCTGGGATTACAGGTGCACGCCACCACACCTGGCTAATTTTTGTATTTTTAGTAGAGACGGAGTTTCACCTTGTTGGCCAGGCTGGTCTCAAACTCCTGACCTCGTGATCCACCCGCCTCAGCCTCCCAAAGTGCTGGGATTACAGGCATGAGCCACCATGCCTAGCCTCTTTTCTTAAATAGAAATTAGAATGTACAGATAGGCAAAGTCCATGCATTTAGACAGTGCTGCATGGTTGGGGAGACAAAATCTAACTGAGAAAATAGAGAAAAATATGAATATCATGGCATCCACCTACTATTTGTTGAGAAAGGAGTCGGAAATTCATGCCTGCAAGACCAGCAGGGACCATGCATGTGGGAAGTGAGCCATGTATATTTAAGAATGTTCACTCAGGTCATATTATTACAACGAATGTCCTTAGCTTGTGTGTTTCCTAATAGGAATATTTTTCACCTCTACAAAAAAATTCTGCCTCCTAGTTTTATTAAAACACATGTTCCTATTGATTAATCTTGCATTTTCCCACTGTTGATTCAAAAATGGATACTAGATATTCTGCCATATTCAGCTGTACTGTAAGAAACACAAAAAAAAGTGAGTGATAATAAATGGTACCTGCTGTTTGACATGGGGACAAAAGGGAGCAATGTGGGGAGGGCTGCCCCCGCTGGGACTCGAAAGCACATTCAACACCTGCAGCAGCACTACCTTCCAGCAGCCTTTGCTGCACAGGAATATGGACCTAAGCATGGCCCATTTCCCAAGAGAATGTAGAGATCAAAATGTTTAGATTAATTTAGAAATTTTTCGAATGTTGGTAACCAACTAAGTTTAGAAATATAGATGAAAACAAACCTCTGGCCCAATTCTGTGCAGAACAAACAAACCCTGTCTGAAGGCTACACTTGCTGTGGTTGTGTAAGAGCTTCAGGCTCCCAGTCTGTGACCTCTGTTATGGAATAACTGGTTTTACTGTTTTAATCTTTTTAAATCATTTAAAAGAAATATGAGTTTTAGCTGTCTTAAAACAGCTATCATAACTGTTTTCCATACATGTTCTTTTTTCCTATTTGCCTTGTTTCCTCACATATTTTTCTGTTTTAAAAATACATGTAGATGAATCTTGACTCCTAAGATAAAAACAAAACAATAACAAAAACAAGATCAGCTTCTCTTTCTGCTCCTTTGTACCTGGACTAACTTCAGAAGAGCATGTTTCAGAAAATAATTCACACATTTTACCTAGTAAGCACTCCCCAAAATGATGAGTAGGAGATAATTCTTCTGGAAATAATAATACTGAGAACTCAAAAGGGGAGCAGTTGTTCTGTGAGCCGTGGGATGGCCAGAACCATTTTAGTCACAAGTACAGAATAGCATCTGTGGAAGCATCGCATTTCCAGATTGTGATAATGCCTGCTGACTTCCATGGCAGGTGTAAAGCAGTGTGGGCTCTTGCCAGCTCACGATGGGAACCTGAACTCTAGTTCTATACATCGAATTACCTGAAGCACAGTTAGCAGACCGAAATTGATTTCTCTCCACCTTCATGTTATATTCTTGGAGTGATAAAGTATGTATTCATTAATTACTTATTTTTCAATGTCAAGTTTTTTATTGCCTGTGATCAAATGTGATCATTGAGGAAAAAGAATCTCATTTTCTCATAAGAAATTAGAGGATTGATATTTTTCTCATGAAATTATAGAATGTTAGAGGGACATTAGAAATTATCTAATCCCATGCCCTTGTTGTTAAGGTTAAGAAATTAAAACCTAGTGAAGTCATATGTCTATCTGAAGAGGGCCATCCCATAAATAGTTTAAGCTTTGCAGGCTATTGGCTTATGTTACCTTGTTGCCAGGAGACCTTCCCTTGAAGATTTGCTGAAGAAGGTCTTCAAACAGGAAGTAAATGATAGAAGAAGGAATTTTCAAGTATCAGGAAAGGAGAAAGAGCAATGGATAGTAGAATTATGGGTACCTACAAAAACATTACTTACATGTATTTGTCTCATAGGTCATTTTTGATGATTGAAACAAAAAAATTCCAACACCATCTGAAACTCAATAAAATGATAGTTAAAAGTGGGAAAGGAAAGACATCTAAGGAGAAGTAAGATTTTTTTTTTCTTTTTTTTCTTTTTAGTATTATACTTTAGGTTTTAGGGTACATGTGCACAATGTGCAGGTTTGTTACATATGTATCCATGTGCCATGTTGATTTCCTGCACCCATTAACTCGTCATTTAGCGTTAGGTATATCTCCTAATGCTGTCCCTCCCCCCTCCCCCAACCCCACAACAGTCCCCGGAGTGTGATGTTCCCCTTCCTGTGTCCATGAGTTCTCATTGTTCAATTCCCACCTATGAGTGAGAACATGCGGTGTTTGGTTTTTTGTCCTTGTGATAGTTTACTGAGAATGATGTTTTCCAATTTCATCCATGTCCCTACAAAGGACATGAACTCATCATTTTTTATGGCTGCATAGTATTCCATGGTGTATATGTGCCACATTTTCTTAATCCAGTCTATCACTGTTGGACATTTGGGTTGGTTCCAAGTCTTTGCTATTGTGAATAGTGCCACAATAAACATACGTGTGCATGTGTCTTTATAGCAGCAGGATTTATAGTCCTTTGGGTATATACCCAGTAATGGGATGGCTGGGTCAAATGGTATTTCTAGTTCTAGATCCCTGAGGAATCGCCACACTGACTTCCACAATGGTTGAACTAGTTTACAGTCCCACCAACAGTGTAAAAGTGTTCCTATTTCTCCACATCCTCTCCAGCACCTGTTGTTTCCTGATTTTTTAATGATGGCCATTCTAACTGGTGTGAGATGGTATCTCACTGTGGTTTTGATTTGCATTTCTCTGATGGCCAGTGATGATGAGCATTTCTTCATGTGTTTTTTGGCTGCATAAATGTCTTCTTTTGAGAAGTGTCCGTTCATGTCCTTTGCCCACTTTTTGATGGGGTTGCTTGTTCTTTTCTTGTAAATTTGTTTGAGTTCATTGTAGATTCTGGATATCAGCCCTTTGTCAGATGAGTAGGTTGCAAAAATTTTCTCCCATTCTGTAGGTTGCCTGTTCACTCTGATGGTAGTTTCTTTTGCTGTGCAGAAGCTCTTTAGTTAGGAGAAGTAAGATTTTTATACCTCACTGGACATGGTAAAATATTGATACCACTATATTGTAATACATCACATGTTACAGTATAATCACCAAAGAAACTACTGAGAAAAGTATATGAAAAATATGCTCAAATGCACAATAAATGAATGAAGATGGAATCCTAAAACATGTTCACATAACCCATAAGAAGGTAAGGAAAGAGAAACAGATGAATAAGAACCAGAGAAAATAAACAGAAAACAAATAAATGACAATTGCTAAACTATCTAATTACTTTTAAAGTTTTTTTTAAAAAGCCAATAAAACATATAATTTTACAGATTGCATAAAAGCCAACTACAAAGAACATGACCAACCATACAATATGTATAAGAATATCAGTTCATATTCAATGAAATGGGTAAGTTGAGAGTAAAGGGAAGGAAAATGGTGTATACCATGCAAACAGTGAATTGAAAAAATCATGAGTAGCTACAGTAATATCTGCTAAAGTAGACTCATGCAAAAATAAAATTACTGCAGACATAGAGGGTGATTAACTAATGATAAAAGGATCAATCCACAAGACAGACATAATAGTGCTAACTATACATACCAAAACATGGAGTCCCCAAATGCGTGAATCAAAAACTGATAGAGATGAAATTAGAGAAATCTACAATTATGGTTGGAAACTTCAAATGCCCCCTTTCTGCAACTGGTAGAATTACTAGACGGAAAATCAACAAAGATATAGAAATCTACAATACAATCAGTCACCAGATCTAATTGATGAAATATAGAATACTCATTAACAGCAGAATATTCTTTATTCAAGTTCCTATGGAACATTTACCAAGATAAATTATATCATGGACCATAACACAAACCTCAACAAAACATATTTAAAATAATTCTGTAGAGTATGGTCTAAAGATATCAAACGAGAATTAAATAACAGAAAGACAGTAGAAAGTCTCTAAACACATGGTAATTAAGCTATACTCTACCAAGTATTTCACGAGTCAAGGAAAAAGTTTCAAAGAAAACTTTTTAAGAACAGAACTGGAAGAACTGTAGTATCAAAATTTCTGAGAGACAGCTGAAGTAGTCCTGAGCAGGAAATTTATAGCATTAAATGCTTACGTTTGAAGTGATGGAAGCTCTCAAATCAATTACCTAAGAACCTATCTCAAGAAAGCACAAAAAGAAGAAGGAAAACAAAAGCAAACAGAAGGAAGGAAATAATAAAGATAAGAGCAGAAATCAATGACAATGAAAATAATAAAACATTAGAGAATATAAATAAAAAAATTCCAAAAATATTAATAAAATTGATAAATCTCTGACAAGACAGACAAAAATTAAAAGAAAAAAATAAATATCAAGATTGAAACAGAACATCATTATAGATACTGCACACATTAAAAAGATAGTTGAGCCAGCAATCCCATTATGCCCAAAAGAACATAAATCATTCTGCCAAAAAGACACATGCACTTGTATGTTCATCCTTATACTATTCACAATAGCAAAGACATGGAATCAACCCAGGGGTCCATCAATGATAGCTTGGATAAAGAAAATGTGGTACGTACACATGATGGAATACCATGCAGCCACAAAAAAAGGATGAAATTATGTCCTTTGCAGCAAAATGAATGGAGCTGAAGGCCATAATTCTAAGCAAATTAAGGCAGGAACAGAAGACCAAATACCTCATGTTCTCACTCATAAATGGGAGCTAAACATAGAGTACACATGGACATAAATACAGGAACAATAGACACTGTGGAGTACTAGAGAATGGGGGGCGGGGCATTATAAAACTATCAGGTACTATGCTCGCTTTTCAGGTGACAGAATCTGTACTCCAAACTTCAGCACCACACAATATTCCCATTTAACAAACCTGCACATACACCTACTGTATCTAAAGTAGAAGTCGAAATTTAAAAAAAGATAGAGAATACTGCAAAAAAACTTTATATTAAAAAATTGGACAATTTACAAAAAAAGGGCAAATTTCTGAAACACTACTAACTGTTAAAACTCAACTAAGATAAAATTGATATTCTGGAAAAATATGGAAAATAAAAGCAACCCAATAAAAGCAGTACCATTAAAGAAATTGAATTTATAATTATAAAATCTCAAAAAATAAATATCTGAGCTTAGATTGTTTCACTGGAAATTTCTAATAAACATGTAAAGAATTAGCACTGATTCTACACAATCTTTTCCAAGAAAATAGAAGAGGAGGAAACACTTTTGGACTTCCAAGATCTGGACAGGAAAGCACATAGATTGCAGCTTTGCAGAGGACCCAGCTAAGGCATGCCTAGACTTCCTATCCACAGAAAGTGTGAGATCATATATGTATATTGTTTTCTAAGTCTCTGGAAGTGAAAGTGGAAAAAATATAATTAATGTATATAAAAATATACACTACAAACAATGAAGAAAATATACATGGCTCCTATAATCCTCATTTCTGTAATGAGCCGTGAGACCACGGTTAGTATTTATGGTTCCCCTTTTATGGGATACAGGCCCACTGCCCTATTGCCCTCAACTAGCACCTGAGAGTGAGGTAGCCCAAATCTTAATATCTGAAGAATCTAGAACCACTTTTATTGGGCTGCTTTTATTTCCTGTTAACCATTAGTTCTGGACATGAAAATACAGAGAGGTTTCTTCAGTTTCCTGTGGCTACTATAACAAGTTACCACTAACTTGGTGGCTTCAAACAATGAAACTTGATCCTCTCACAGTTCTGGAGACCAGAAATCAGACATCACGGTATTGGCATAGTTGATTCCTTTTTGAAGCTCCTAGGGAAAATCTGTCCCATGGTTCTCTCCAAGACTCTTTGGCTGCCGGTGACCTTTGGCATTCCTTGGATCTTTAACATTCTTGACTTGTAGACATATCACCCTAATCTGTGCCTCCACCTTCTCATGGACTACTCCTCTGCATTTCTCCTCTTCTGATCCATGTCTTCTTCAAGGACATCTGTCATCAGATTTAGGGCTCACCCTGATAATTTGGGATGATCTCATTTCAAGATCCTTACTTTAATTAAAAGTGCAAAAAAAAAAACAAACCCTTTTTCCAAATAATATTACATTCACAGGTCTAGATAGCTGTATCTTTTCGGGGTTAGGGGTGGGGAGCACCATTCAAGCCACAACAGAGGTGCTCCAGAAAAGCCCTTGAATTATAAACAGTTATCCTGGCCCCAGCAACCATATATTTGACAATCAGTACCAATCACCCAATCAGTACAGAAACCCGACACCCCTGTCCACTCCCATGTCTATTGTTTAACTCAAAAGGAGCCTTGAAACCCAGGCAGCAGAGTCAACATCCAGCTCAATGAAGCCATTACTGGGTCCTCTGAGAAATAAAATTCCAAGATCAATAAAGCCAAAATGTCAGAGATGGAAAGCACAAAACTGTGATTGCTTCATTGGCTGTAATATTGAGAAGAACCTCTCCTACTTTCATTCCTTGTTTCAGCTGCCTGTATCACTGGTCCAGTCAACCAGGGCCAGGAAGCACAGGTACAGCCATGTGAGGGACCCATCTGGATCCAGGAAGCCACCATTTCTAGGAAGCCAGGGATACACATGCACATGTGTTTGTATGTTTGGGTACATGCTTCTAACATATTTCCAAAGATACGCCCCACTGCATGTATGACCTACCAGATCATCCAACGATATTCAATATAAAATTATAAAATTTTTGAACCACCTTCCAGTGGTAGATGATCCAAATAAATAAATCCCATGTATTGAATCTAGAGAAAAAAATATTATGTAACCTTTAACCCCTGAGTCCATAATCTCTTTTTCAAATGGAGAAAGTACCCTTTTGCAGTATAGTCCTTTTCTTACTACTGGGGTATTAGCTTAGTGCAAAAGTAATTGTGGTTTTGGACCATGAATTTTAAATTGTTATAACTAGGCTCAAATATATCTTTATTAATCAAAATCAGAACCATTATAATCAACACATTTCTGCCAATGATAAATAAGTTTGTTTATTCTGGTAGTATAAAAATCTGTAGTGGAAAGCATTTTCTGCCTCCTGCTGGTTGTGGAAGTGTTTTCCCTGCATAAAGTTGTTGAGATGTTTGAAGAAGAGGTAGTCAATTGGCAAGAGGTCAGGTGAATATGGCGGATGAGGCAAAACTTCGTAGTCCAATTCATTCAACTTTTGAAGCACTGGTTGTGTGATGTGCGGTTGGGCATTATCATGAGAATTTGGCCTTTTCTGTTGACCAATGTCAGCTGCAGGCATTGCAGTTTTCGGTGCTTTTAATTGATTTACTGAGCATACTTCTTAGATGTAATGGTTTTGCTGGGATTCCGAAAGCTATAGTGGATCAGACTGGCAGCAGGCCACCAAACGGTGCCCATGATCTTTTTTTGGTGCAAGAAGCTTTGGAGTTTCTTTTTGGTCCAATCACTGAGCTGGTCTTCTCCAGTTGTCATATACAATCCACTTTTTATCGCATGTCACAATCCGATCAAGAAATGGTTCATTGTTGTTGCATAGAATAAGAGAAGATGACACTTCAAAATGATGATTTTTTTTATTTTCACTCAGCTCATGAGGCACCCACTTATTGAGCTTTTTCATCTTTCCAATTTGCTTCAAATGCTGAACGACTGTAGAATGGCCAACATGGAGTTCTTCAGCAACTTCCCATGCAGTTGTAAAAGGATCTGCTTCAATGATTGCTCTCAATTGGTGGATGTCAACTTCCAATGGCCAGCTACTACACTCCTCATCTTCAAGGCTTCCTTCTCCTTGGCAAAACTTCTTGAACACCCACTGCACTGTACGTTCATTAGCAGTGCCTGAACCAAATGCGTTGTGGATGTTGCAAGTTGTCTCCACTGCCTTATGACCAGTATTGAACTCAAATACGAAAATCGTTCAGATTTGCTTTTTGTCTAACATAATTTCCATAGTCTAAAATAAACAGCAAGTAACAAGTCATTAGCAAAAAAAGAAAAAAACATAAAGCCAGAAATGCCCATTAAAATGATGTATGACATAACCACATTTATTTAAGAATGTATTCCAATATCAAATGGCAAATTCTAATGATGCAAAAACCTCAATTACATTTGCACCAACCTAACAGAAGTATGCAAAGGAAAGGGAATATGAAACAGTGTTTAAATCAAAATCTTGTGCTGTCTAAAACAATGCCCATGGAAACAAAACCAGAGAAGGAAAGCAGAAAGACCAACAAAATATATACTTTAAATAAACAAGACAAATGTTTGATAGTGATATGTGCTAAGCAGAGTGATTTCAAAAAGGGTGATGTTTCGACAAGTGACCTGGATCTCCTAAAAGAATAAGGGAAAGGATCCTTTCAATCCACAGCCTGAAAATAAGTAAGAGGTTGGAGGTGTACAAGAAAGAGCAAGTGGCTAGTAAGGCTGGAGCACACTGACAGTGGTACATGAGGTCAGTGAAAGTGGTCCACAGTGCCCGGAGCTTTGCAAGCCAGAGACAGGATTTTGAATATATTATTCATCACTCTCTTCCATTCTCTACATCCTCGCACTGCATAATCCAGAGCTTAATGCATTGCATTGCACATGGTAAGTTTCAATAAATGTTTATTAGATATAGTTTAAACCAGGCCTAGAATCCATGCTTCGTTCTTCTCCTATGTTTTCCCCACTACATCATACAGTGTTTCTGCTTCTAAAAAAGCAGACAAATAAATGAAACCCCAAGGCGTCGGCTCCTGGGAACTTTCCCGGATTATCCTTTGAGTACACTGGATAGCTCATTCCCCTAAGTACTTTGGCACTTCATTTACAGTATTTCTGAATTCAATGAGCTCTTTAGTAAGTAAATTGACTCAGGACCATGAGAAACAAAAAACAAATCTGGGCCTAAGGAGACTATGGCATGCATCCAGTTCAATATCACGGATTGAACATAAACAAAATCTTCTTCCATTCCAGTCCAAACTCATAAATGATAGCAACACACAAACATATTTTATAAATAAAGAGCCTACTGTGAAAACTAGAAAGATAAATCTCATAAATCAGAAATAGAGAGGCTTTTCCAAAAAGAAAAATGGAGAAAGCCATAGCAGTGAGCAGGGGCTGAAACTGTGTGACCTGGGGGGTGCCAGAGAAGATGGGAGAGAATAGAGCCAAACTGTGTCTGCACAGCTGGGGCCTGAAGCACACCAGCCAGGAAACAAATAGATGCCCTTGACTGAAAGATCAAGATGGACTGAGTCATCCATCTGTACCTGTCAGAGCTGGATAGCCTTGAAGCCTGTCACTCATCTTAGGTTAAGAGTCCTGAGAATGTACTAGACTTCCAGCACTGCCATTACAACGTATTGCAGACTGGGTGGCTTAAAACAACAGAAATTTATTTTTTCAGTTCTTAGAAGCTAGAAGTTTGAAATCAAAGTATTGGCAAGGCCATTTTCCCTCTGAAACCCGTAGGGGGAGAATCTTTCCTTGCCTCTTCCTAGCTTCCAATCCTTGGCATTCCTGGTTTGTAGCCACGTCATTCCAATCTCTGCCCCCATCTTCACATCCTGTTCTCCCAATGTCTCTTCTCTTCTTATGATATTAGTCATACTGCATACTGATATAAGTCATACATAGTATCACCTTGTTTTAACTTAACTAGTAGTATATGGAATGACTCTGTTTCTGAATTAGGTCACCTTCTAAGGTACTGAGGATTCAGACAACATACAGCAATATAAAACACACCCAACCAAATTATTCAAGTTGTGAGGGTAGAATGGGGATATTTTCAGACATATTCAACCCATAACACTAATGTATACAGAACTGCATTCCCAGCTGCAAGAACATCTTTTTCCTCCATATTTATATATCCATAAAATATGGTTTTACTGGATTTTAAATGTTATGTAAATGTTAGACTTTGGGTACCCTGCTGCTGCTTACTGTTTTTCTCTTAATATGTGTTTGAGATTTATTTACATTGGATATCTAGTTCATTTTAAAAATTACTGTATGATTTTTTATTGTAGCGATATAACCTGTTTTATCAAAAACTTTCTCTTATGGATGAATGAATGCTATTCTCTATTTGCCTCTTAAGCATCAGTCTCTGCCCTTTTCTACTTGGCTCTCTGTCATGGGGAGCTAACCTCTTGGATCTGCATCGCCTAGGGTCCCTTGCTCTCTGCCTTAGAGTTGGTTTGACCAAGGCAAGTTACCAAAACAAGAACAGCTGGTGAGAGGAAAGGGAGGTGGTACATTCCCCATACTGGTCCACATTTTTTATAATGGCTGCAATTCTTCTATCAATGTCCTGGGAGGCAGGCATTTGCCCCATAGCTTCAGCTCTCCAGGTTCCAGTAACACTGCTTTATTCTTGTCTCCATTCAGGCCCAGGGATGATAGTAACTTACAGCTTTGTTACTTCCTGGGTGCTTTACCAACCCTTATTGGTACTATTGTAAATAGTCTTTTTAAAAAAATAAATAAACATATCCCTCAACTAACTATTTGAGTATGCCATCAATTTCCTGCTGAACTCTTGACTTATACTGTAATTGGTTCCAGAAGTTCCCCTAAAACACAGTTCATCAAATCATATATGGAGTTGAGTCACTTATACATTTGATGAGTTGCATAGACAGACTTTTTGCCCTGGGGAAATTGAAACCTGGAAATCTGAGGCAAGAAATGGCTGGTACCTTTACTAAAACACATCAGCCTCTGGAATGCAATATGAACCTAGACCTAGCAAATGCTTTCTTTTTAGTTTCCATCAGTAACTATAACCTCATCTTTGCCCAGAGGGTCAGCAGTACAACTTTGCTGTCTTTTACCAAGACAATATCTGATCTCTGTCATGTTGAGGTCTAGACTAGAGCAGTGATCCTCAAAGTGTCATCTGTGAACTGGTTTCTGGTCCATGTTTCTTATTTATCCCCAATGAATTAGGAACTTTGCACCAGAATGTGAACTATACCACTAAGCACACCGTTTGGCTCAGCTGACAATTTTTTTCTCAGAAGACTTTTTTGATGAAGGAGTAGTGCATTGATTTATTTTCTGGTGGAAGCTCCTTACCTCACTGTTGCAGGCATGTACTTTGAATAGCTGCTTCCTGGTCTAGAGGGAGCTTGATTGTCTTGATACCCAGTAGAATGCCATGTTGGAGCATATTAATTTTACCATGTCATCAGGAAGAAACTAACAACCTGATACTTTAGGAAGACAAACACATGACCAAGGAAGGGAAAAAACCATGTGAAAGTTCATAGACTTGTGATCATATGAGGTTTCTAGTGTGACAATGCTGTGAAAATGGCAGAATATTCCTTTTCCAATTACAGACAAGTTGTCTCACTTTGCACAGCCCACAGAAGAAAGAGCTCTAGCATTCAGTATGTCTCATTGAAACTGAGACACAACGAATTCCATATTCGAATGTACTACTCTGGCCCATCCACCGGGTAACCTATATGGCTACCTGTTCCAAGGGATATTTAGAGCACGGTGGGGTTATGCAGCAGGTCCAGGCTTCTGCGCAAGCTGACCCATCACTTAGATGTGTGACCCAGCAAAGTGAATTGTACTTGAAGTATTTGTGGCAGAAAGGGATAAAATCTGTTGCCAGCAACAATGACATCACCGGACCACTGAGGTTTTAGAGTAAGGCTAATTCCTCTTCTTCAAACTACTATCCTGCATTGGTAAGGCTGCTTTTAGTTTGCTACTTGGCCCTGGTAGAAAAGAAGCAGCTAATGGTGGTATGGAACACCAGTGATGTAGGAATGGAGCTACCATTAAGAACTGAGTGCTATCTGACCCATAGAATTACGAAGTGGGATGTGTGCAGCAGTTTTTCGTGATTAAATGTAATTGATATATATGAATATAAGACTGAATTTGAAAAGATCAAGAAACCACAAGTATATTTCAGGAGTGGTGGCTCAGAATCCTCTAGCATCTGTTCCTGCTCTTCACCTCCTCTTCCTGAATTCACATCTATGACACCACTGAGATGCTAAAACAATTGTAGTTTTGTTAGTTAGGTACAAGACCGTTCTTGTTTTGCAGGGTCTAGACCAAGGGTTGTCAAACAACTGCCTATGGACCAAATCTAACCTGCCACCTGTTTGTCCTGCTCACAAATTAAGAATAATTTTTACATTTTAAAATGGTTTAGCGGGGCCAGGCGCAGTGGCTCATACCTGTAATCCCAGTACTTTGGGAGGCCAAGGCGCGCAGATTGCCTGAGGTCAGGAGTTCAAGACCAGTCTGGCCAATATGGTGAAACCCCATCTCTACTAAAAACACAAAAAATTAGCCAGACGTGGTTGCAGGCACCTGTAATCCCAGCTACTCAGGAGGCTGAGACAGGAGAATTGCTTGAACCTGGGAGGTGGAGGTTGCAGTGAGCCAAGATCATGCCACTGCACTCCAGCCTGGGCAACAGAGAAAGACTTCATCTCAAAAAAAGAAAAAGGTTTTGGGGAAGAATCAAATGAAAACTAGGAGTTTGTCGAGTGTAATCATTATCCCAAACTCAAATTTTAGTTTGGGTGCAATCTATATTACAATAGCTAACGCCTAAAATATTGACTATCTGGCTTTTTATAGAAATGTTTGTCAAACCTGTTCTAGAAGCCGCTAAACTACATTGCCTAAAATGCTTACCAGCAGATTAGATTCTGGTAATGAGAGAGGTTTGCAAGAGATTTAGAAGGAAGAAAAGAAGCAGAAGGTAGTAATCTCCTACGGCGTGTAAGAGAACTGCATGGGCTTTGGCAGATGGCTCATAGGAAGTTTTGCCAGCAGCTTTTAGGCCTTAGCTTGCAAATTCACCACAGAGGCTCAGCCCAGATCACAAGTGACTCCTGCACTTTATGGGCTCCTGAATTCTGATGTCAGTTTCCTCCCAGGCTTTGCTTTTCCTCCCTTCCAAAGTCTTGTGTAAGCCTTACATTCCTATATTTAGTCCCTTCCTCCTCGACATACCTAAAGTGTGTATGTCTTTTTTTTTTTTTTTCAGATGGAGTCTTGCTCTGTTGCCAGGCTAGAGTGCAGTGGCGAGATCTCGGCTCACTGCAACCTCCGCTTCCTGGGTTCAAGCGATTCCCTTGCCTCAGCCTCCCAAGTAGCTGAGACTACCAGCACACGTCACCACACCCAGTTAATTTTTTGTATTTTAGTAGAGACAGGGTTTCACCATGTTGGCCAGGATGGGCTCGATCTGCTGAACTCGTGATCCGCCCGCCTCAGCCTCCCAAAGTGCTGGGATTACAGGTGTGAGCCACCACGCCTGGCCTAAAGTGGGTATGTCTTATTTATTTATTTATTTAATTTATTTATTTATTTATTTATTTATTTTTGAGATATGGTCTCACTTTGTTGTCCAGGCTGGAGTGCAGTGGCATGAACATGGCTCACTGCAGCATCGACCTCCTGTGCTAAACAATCCTCCACCTCAGCCTCCTGAGTAGCTGGGACCACAGGCACAGGCCACCATGCCCCACTAATTTTTTGTATTATTTGTACAGATGAGGTTTTGCTGTGTTGCCCAGGTTGGTCTCACACTCCTGGGTCCAAGTGATCCACCTGCCTTGGCCTCCTAAAGTGCTGGGATTACAGATGTGAGCCACCATGCCTGGCCTAAAGTGCCTATTTCTGATTTTCTACCAAAACCTTGACTAAGTTAATAAGAAAAGCATTAAATAAGAAATACAGGGTAATTAGTACATAGCTACAGCTAGGAACAGAATTATGTGTTCTGTGAGAGCACGTAATGGAATTCTTACCTATTCTGGGAAATAAGGTAAAGTTTCCCTGAGGAAATGAAAACTGATATTAGATCTGAAAGAATATGAGGAAGCTCTTGCAAAAGACTAGAGCTTCCAGGACAGAGGCAATGTTAGAAGTATGAGGAAAGACATCCAAATAACCCTTTGGCAGGAAGAACATCAGTGCTACAAAGAGAAAAATGTGAATGGGACTGAAACTCAGAAAGCAATGTGCCAGAGAAAGCTGGAGTTGGACAGAGAAGCTGTCCCATATAGGACCTTCCAAGCTGTGGGAGGGATTATGATCTTTCTCCCATAAGCAATGGGGGCCCACCACTCTGTTTTTCTCTCTGTTGGTCATACAAAACTTCATCACAGATGACATAAGAGTTGGGGCTTGACTAATAGGTGGAAGAGCCGTGAGAGAGGAGAGTACTACAAAAAATGGACAAGATATAAATTGTATACCAATCAGTTTAGCAGGATCAGAGTGGAGATTCATTTAAAGATAAAGCACGAAGGATCTAACATTGACAGGAGTTTGGACTTTATTTTATTGTCAATGAAAAGTTATCCAGGCAACCAAAAAGGGCACTTTTCTGGAGACTTTTTTCTGTGATAGAACTTAAACTGAAACATCAAACTTGAATTAAGATTGAGAAGTACTGTTGACGTTTGTTAATGATTCTGTTTTGCGGTTCTTGAAGTGAGACAAAGGCTTAAAAGTACAGGAAACTGGTGGCTTTGGTAAAGTAAAAACTGAGTTGTTTCATATTAAAAGGGGCCATTGCAAGGTTTGTCTTTATGCCATTGCTGTAGCAATAGAGGAACTAGATCATGGCACTTTTGAACAGTAGATGAGAAAATGCCAGGTCTCCTCCGCTGTGCCTGCAGGTACCCAAGTCTGGCAATCTTAGGAAAAAGGCAAAGGAAAGAAGGTTCGGTGGAATTTGACACCAGGCCTTCAGGAGACATGAAAGAATCATTTAAACATAAGTTTAAAAGTACTATTTATTGTCCGAGAAAGAATAACATCACATATACATTTATAATGACTAGGTAAGAAAAAAAGGAAGTATTATTCTACAAGAGTTGGCAAATGTTGCAGGTTAGCTTCCCCAAAAAGAGACCCAGAAATGGAGATTAGCATGCAGGCGGTGTGTTGGGTAGTGTTCCTGAGAACTACTCACGTGCTGGTTGAGGGAAGCAGGATTGAGCAGAAGGAGTTTAACCACCAGGCAGTTCTAACAGGGGTCGGATGCCTCTGCAGGGTTGCTTCCGTTGAGGCAGAGGCCAGGCCTTTGTATTGCTCCATGAACTGGTCATTGGCTGCAGCCTTCCCAGAGGCAAAGGACAGAACCTTAAATGAGGAAGCTTCCACCAACCATGGGTGATATCTGGAGGGGCATTCATCTAAGTGCTGTCAATAGTCAACAATTCCTGCAGCTGGATGATGGGTGCATGGCCTTAAAGAAAGTTCTGTGTGTAACGCTATAGCATTCGCTACAGTTCACTCCTGTGTGTCTCTGGATCTTTTACTTCATATAATGTAGTGAATTCACTCTGTCTGGAGGCAGCTCCTACTAGATTATGGTTGGTCTCTACCACCAGGGAAACATACAAGAGGAAGATTAACAGTACAAACTACAAACTCCGGTGCTGTGGCTAATTTCAAGGATATTTATCATTTTAAATTTGCTTCACCCTTAACTAGCTCCTCTGCTTGTCTTGATGGCTCACATGGTTGAGTGATGCAGACCTTCATCCATGGGGAGTGAGAGCTCCTAATCCCCATGTATTTCCCAAGTGCAGCTGCTATACTTGACTATTTCCTGTTAATAGTGGGCACCAACAGATACTCCAGTGCATCACTTGGATGCCAAATGAATCCTTCCCTGCCCACATTGTATACCATCAGCGTTGTCTCCCCCTGAAGATCAGGATCAATTATATCTGCAAGGATGTTGTTGACATTGTTCTTTTCCCACCGAGCTCTGGGTGTAAAGAGACTAAAGCGACCAGAGGTCAACTTTGACTTAATGTTTAATGGGACTCTCACTTTGTCCCTTGGTGGGAGGGAGTGTTCCTAAATCTCTAAAGCCAAGAGAGCCTAGAGTTAAAGGTACAGAATACAAACTTCCAAGTAAGTCACTCAGCTTGATGATCATTGAGGCCACTCTTACTTGCACTCTTGGTTCCTGTTGCAGTGTATTTACATATTGGGAGCACAACACAATATAATGAATATCAACATGTTAAGTGTCTCATCAGGAAAGATAGTGCCGTATTATCCAAGCTGGTGCCTCATCTTTACATCCAAACTGGTGCTGCATCTGTACTTTTGATTGGCTACTCTATCACTCCATCATGTGATGGTTTCTGTGTAGTATAGAAGGTAAGAGGACCAGTGAATCCCACGACCATGAGCTTACTGATGAACTTCCTTTGCTTTAAAATGGTTCCTTTGGTTTTATTTACTGTTACATGGGATCTGTACTGGTGGATCAAAGCTCTATAAACCTTTGGAGAATGGTACTGGTTAAAGCCCTTCAAGCAGAAAAGGTAACCCATACCCAGAATAACTGTTGATTCCAATCAACATAAATCACTGGTTATTCTAGCATAGATGAAATCCAATGTACTGAACTTGCAACCACCTGTCAGTGTCTGTCACCCCAGCCATTTGGCAGTGGCTAAGAACAGAAGCTGTGTAAACATCAATTAGCTATATAATTCTGTCCACTTGGTTTTGGTGGATATTCTCTAGTATTAATATGCAATATGCTTTCTCTGATAATTCTACCCACATATATCTTCCCCAAATCTCCTTGTCTGCAATCTTACAATTTTTTTTTTCATTCAAGGGCCCCAAACAAAGATCCAAGCCACTGTTCATTATCCATGAATCCATGCATATATGGCTACTTATATTTTCCTGTAAAGTACATGACCAGAGGCACTGCCCAAAACTTTACTGAGTGCTGTAATTTCTTCTAGCCACTGTCTTTCGAGGCCACCACTAAGTGGACCTGCAGTAGAATAGCAATCTATTGTCAACGTGCACCCATGTGCTGAACTAACAAATTTATGAACTTTGCTTGGCTCTCTGCCTCCTGTGTCAGCTGGCCATAAGAGACTTCTCATTTACTATAGCTGTTTGATGAGAGAAGGGTACTGGTGCAACAGTAGTGGATGGCACAGACTTCTGAACTATTTGATTGTGCAGTTGACTTCACTACCGTTGCTTGCTCCAAGTGATACCAATTCCATTTTACAATGGATTGATTACTGCTAGGTCTGCTTGACCCTATGACTTGGTAGGTCTGAGATAACCCAACTCAAGGTGGGTAGTTCTGTCACTGTGCATCCAGGTTCAGATGCTCTATTTCTACCAGGATGCAGTCAAAAACCAACATCTATTTTTAGAATGATGCTCAATCATCTAAACATCAGACAATATGGAGATGTTTAGAACCCATACTGTTGCTCCAGAACCCATACTGTTATTCTTTTATTTGGTGGTACCCTAAATGCCATATGGCATCTTTCCCAACACAGATAACTTTAACATAAGAGGGTCTGCCAGATCTCAGGGCCTAAGCAGCAGGAATGCTTGTATGCACTGCAGCTTGGAACTGTTGCAGTGCCCTTTCCTGCTCTGGACCCCGTTTAAAGTCAGAACCTTCCTTATCAGTAAATGGGATGATATAGTTTTCCCAAGTATGGCATATATACTGCCTCCAGAATTGAGAGAGTTCTGCTAGGCATTACACCTCCTTCTACTTTGGCGGCTCAAAATGCAATTCTTAGTTCTCTAATTTGGACAGTTCTTTGTTCTTTATATTTGTATGTCTCAGTCTGACCCACCGCTAAACTCTTTTTTTTTTCTTCAAAATGATGGTCATGACAGGATTCCAACCAATCCCTACCTCTTTTTTTTTTTTTTTTTGAGACAGAGTCTGGCTCCATCGCCAGGCTGGAGTGCAGTGGTGCAGTCTTGGCTCACTACAACCTCCACCTCCCCGGTTCAAGTGATTCTCCTGCCTCAGCCTCCCAAGTAGCTGGGAATACAGGCACCTGCCACCATGCCTGGCTAATTTTTGTATTTTTAGTAGAGACAGCGTTTCACCATGTTGGCCAGGATGGTCTCGATCTCTTGACCTCGTGATCCACCCTCCTCGGCCTCTCAAATTGCTGGGATTACAGGCGGAGCCACTGCACCCAGCCTGCCTCTTACACTCTTAAAATCTTTACTGATGTGGCATGTCACTGATTCTTTGTAGAGTTTCTCTGCTGCCATCAGAAGTGATTGTTTCTTACCAGAGCCTACGATGTAATTGCCATTTCTTGTTCATCAGGTCTAATTAGCATTTTTTCATCGAATTGAATGAATTCATTTTTTTTTTTTGGAATGTCCAAATGTGCAGGTTTCTTCCAGCTATATTACAACAGAGTATCAGAAATACTGCAGCTCCAGGGCAAGATCACAGATATATGCTGTTGCCTATCTCATGTGAATGTGAACTACTTTAGGTCCTCTTCTCTGATAGAAATGAAAAGAACAAATTTGCTAGGTCAATGGCTATATACCATGTTCCCAAGTCCATGTTAATTTGTGCTAGTAAAGATAATATATCTGAAATGCCAATTTTAATCGGAGTTGCTGCTTAATTAGTTTGCAGTAACCACTGTTACCAAGAGGATGTATCTGGTTTCTCTAGGTGCCAGATTGGTAAATGAAATAGAGATATGATAAGGTGCATTTTCTAGGTGTCTAAAGGTAACATTACTTTATGCCATTTCCCCAAATTGCAATTTTAAACATTTTAATGAGATATAATTAACATATCATACTATTCACCTATTTAAACTGCATAATTCAATGTGTTTTAGTACACTCATTGAGTTGGGCAATATTAGTCTTGACTTACTCTCTTGATTTCCCCCACTACACATAGTTCTCCTCTCACAGATCAAGAAACTAATGTGGAGCTTTTTCCAGCCACCAAGATATCCATTGAATCAGACATTTGGAGACTAGAGAAATGACTACAGGATGTGTCCATGGAATAAGTGATCTCACTGTGAGTTGGATCCAGGACAGGGCTACACTTAACATCTTACTCCCATACCCATCAATCTAATAAGGTTAGGGAATGTGGATACTTCCTACAGTCCTCTAATATTTTGAGTATTCTCGTTTTTCTGATGTACAAGTACTTGAGCAAATGGTAGTGGTTCCCCTTGGAGAGGGACTGGGGAAACTATTATCTATATACCTGCCAAGGTGCTGCAGGTTCCTTTCTCATGGTCAGTCAGCCTCTCCTTCAGTCGGTGATTTCAGATCTAAGAACTAGCTTAGGTCTGGAAACTGAGTAGTGAATTGTGACTTGTTATCAGGGTTGACTATGAACTCTAACGTGGTATTTTTTAGCTCTTTAATTCTTTCCTTCACCATTCATTCTGACAATTTCCACTTCACTCAGTATGAGTCATCACTTTTTCCAAGCATCCTAGGGCCAGTCTAGCAGTATAACAGTACCATCTTCCAGGGTTCCTGCCAGTGTATTAAATCTTATGTCGGAGAGTGATCCCATATGATAAACACATCCTTGCCCAGTTTTGCCTTCCATTCCTCTTGTTATAGCGCTCTCAATATTCAGGCTCATATGTAATCTTGCAACTACAAACCATACATGTTGCCTAGGTCCTTTGGTACCTTTGGTATATAATGACTTTCTTCCTTTAGAAGGCCCTGCACTTTCTTGGCCTGGTTATGGCTAGGGATTATGGATTGGGTTATAACCCAATCCCAGTTATTTTTCTATCAATCAGTAGAGAAAGTGGTGTTATATCTTGAGTAGAGAAACTGGTGTCTTTCAATCAAACGTCTATACATTGTCTTCAAAATAAGGGGAGAGTGATTGTTATTAAGGGTGAGAAGTGAGACATTTCTGCAGTCTATGGGTTCCGAGGATTATTGAAATTCAGGATCCTTTAGTACATTGTCCCAGGAGTTCCCATTCCAAGTTTCAGGGTCCCCCTGTTTCTCAATCAGTGCTTTGACCTTGGCATATCAGACCTGACAAGGTTGACAATGCAACCTACTCTGGAGCAGGTTCTCTTATAATTAATTCCTGGGTCTCATGCTCAGCCTTTTGTACTCTGTAGCTGAGGGAAATGAGAGCCTCTATGTGATGTCAAGGAAACTCTTGGGCTTTACCGTTTTACTTTATGTTGGTGATTAATCACCTTCATCTTTCCACTGTCTTTTTCCAATATGTCATTTGTCTCATCAGTAACTATCTGATCCTATCATTCTTATAATTATTACTTCCCCCAAGTATCTAAAGATCCTAATATATTACACCTGCCAGTGCATCACGTTTCATAAGTATCTCATCCCCATTCATCACTGGTATAAGTTTTACTCGTACTGCAAATATGAGCCAGGGGCTGTGAGTGCTTCATCTACCTCCAGTGATGGTGTCCTTATTACCATACGACCCACAGCAAATCTAGCTCTAAAATCACAATTATGGGGTTTGCTTCCTATGAACATTCCCAGAACCAACTCTCTTATGTTGGATTCCCCAGAAAACAGACTCCAGGCCTCTGGGATTTAGGTGCAGATTTATTTTCAGTGCATTTACTAGAGACCAACACCAGTAAGGGTTGAGGGAGGCAAGATTGGGCAGAAGATAAAATTGAACTGCAATGAATTGCACCAGAGGCTTCAACTGATCCTGTGGAGCTTCCTGTAACTGGGATAGCCCTTCATGATTGTCTCTATTGAGTCAGGGGATCAAGATCTTTGTACCACAACTCTGACTACTCATTAAATTCAAGAAGCCTTCAAGGAAGTGTCTTAATCTTGACTGAGACAACTTCTTTCAACCAAGGACAATTCCTAGAGATAAACTTAACTGGCAGCCATTGGCAGTAATACTCCTAGCAGCTTAGGGAGCTAATGCGTTAATTCTGAACACTTAACATTTATATCAACTGGTGTGTTACTAAAGTAATAATCAAAAACATAACAGAATATATATTCAAGCTTTTGGATAAGAAAAATATGCAGAAATATGTATTCTTGTAAAATTAGTATTACAAGAAGTAAGTGTAAAGAGAAAGGAACAGAAACACCAAATCTTTGGGGCCAGTCCAACTTTAATGATTAATATTTTCCCTCCAGCTAAATTTGACTTTAAAGGAATCCCTGCCCACCATACTGTGTTTGAAAACCCAGAAGAGACAGGCATTGAGAATTTTATAATAATGTTATAATCAACTTTGGACAGAGGAAATTTTTCAAAACTGACACCTCTGGCATTAGGAGTCTTGGGCTCTTAAGGAAACACAAGGGAGTAACTCTCTTATAATTTCACCTCAACTTTTGAACAATTTGGGCTAGTTTTGTTTTGCCACTTAAGACATCTCATTTACATAAATATAAGAGGAA
The DNA here is from genome assembly GCF_009828535.3 of Hylobates moloch. Lineage (NCBI taxonomy): Eukaryota > Metazoa > Chordata > Mammalia > Primates > Hylobatidae > Hylobates > Hylobates moloch. The sequence continues at coordinate 145,570,345 of NW_026652277.1, read as the reverse complement.
GCATAGAGTAAATCCTATCTGCCACCTACTAGCTGATAACAATTTTCTTAATCTCTTCATGCCTCAGTTTCCTCTTCGTAAAATAGGAATAATAATGAACCTACCTCATGAGTTTGTTGTGAGAATTAAAAAGTAAACCACAATACTTTTTTAGTAGACTGGCACAGCTCAGTCAATGATAGTGGTCATCATTTCGCATTTATGGAGATGTTTTACTGTACCTTCGTATACAATCTTGGTGATCTTATGGTCTCTTAGCAGATACATATGATATTAAGTGTGTCTTCTGTTAAGTTGTTCTTTGCTGTATATTTCAGATTTCACATATAACTATTGAAGCAGATGCAAAATTGAGACTAAGTGTGGAGTCTGCGTCCAAAATAGTTCATTTGTGCCAGGACTGACACCAGAAATCTAGATCCTTGGCATCAAGCTAGAAAACTGGACTTCCCAGCTCAGATTTTAAGATATATTAGTGTTTTTAAAGATCATGGTGCTGGGAAAACTGGCTAGCCATATGTAGAAAGCTGAAACTGGATCCCTTCCTTACACCTTATACAAAAATTAACTCAAGATGGATTAAAGACTTACATGTTACACCTAAAACCATAAAAACCCTAGAAGAAAACCTAGGCAATACCATTCAGGACATAGGCATGGGAAGGACTTCATGTCTAAAACACCAAAAGCAATGGCAACAAAAGCCAAAATTGACAAATGGGATCTAATTAAACCAAAGAGCTTCTTCACAGCAAAAGAAACTACTATCAGAGTGAACAGGCAACCTACAGAATGGGAGAAAATTTTCACAACCTACTCATCTGACAAAGGGCTAATATCCAGAATCTACAATGACCTCAAACAAATTTACAAGAAAAAACCAAACAAACCCATCAAAAAGTGGGCAAAGGACATGAACAGACACTTCTCAAAAGAAGACATTTATGCAGCCAAAAAACACATTAAAAAATGCTCATCATCACTGGCCATCAGAGAAATGCAAATCAAAACCACAATGAGATACCATCTCACACCAGTTAGAATGGCCATCATTAAAAAGTCAGGAAACAACAGGTGCTGGAGATGATGTGGAGAAATAGGAACACTTTTACACTGTTGGTGGGACTGTAAACTAGTTCAACCATTGTGGAAGTCACTGTGGCGATTCCTCAGGGATCTAGAACTAGAAATACCATTTGACCCAGCCATCCCATTACCGGGTATATACCCAAAGGATTATAAATCATGCTGCTATAAAGACACAAGCACACATATGTTTATTGTGGCACTATTCACAATAGCAAAGACTTGGAACCAACCCAAATGTCCAACAATGATAGACTGGATTAAGAAAATGTGGCACATATACACCATGGAATACTATGCAGCCATAAAAAATGATGAGTTCATGTCCTTTGTAGGGACATGGATGAAACTGGAAACCATCATTCTCAGCAAACTATCGCAAGGGTAAAAAACCAAACGCTGCATGTTCTCACTCACAGGTGGGAATTGAACAATGAGAACACATGGACACAGGAAGGGGAACATCACACTCCGGGGATTGTTGTGGGGTGTGGGGAGCGGGGAGGGATAGCATTAGGAGCTAAATGACGAGTTAATGGGTGCAGCACAGCAACATGGCACATGGATACATATGTAACAAACCTGCACATTGTGCACATGTACCCTAAAACTTAAAGTATAATAATAATAAAATAAAAATAATAAAATAAAGATCATGAGGGTTATTTTATATTCCTTTGTAATTATTTATTTTATAATGCATTAAAGTATATATAGTATGAGCATCATCATTATAACTTGTTTATAGAGTAATTTAATCTTAGGGTAAAAGTGAGAAAAATTTTTCCGCCTGCTTTTAACATGTTTGTTTTGATCTTGCCTTCGTCATCCCTTGATTATGTAATATCTGGAACAGACAGATAGATTTCTGATAACTTTTGATTAAAAGAAATTTTTAAAAGAGCTGTATACCTTTCAGAAGAGACTGCAACAAATTGATTTAAATATTAATCTAGTTAAAAGCAACTATCTTCTCTATCCCACCTCATGCTGACTGTGGGGCTTGTGGCCTTGCATTGGTGGAAGGTCCATTCATTTATCCTCCCTTCTTCCTACCTGACTTAAAGGAAATCTGAAGCAGCATAATAGAGAGAAGAGATTAGAAACAAGATTGTAAATGTTTTATTTATTTTTACTTCTTTGGTCTTGCTATTTTATTTTGCCTTGGCTATCAACAGCCGATAGGCTGTCAATGCCTGCTTTGGCACATTTAGATCCTTGGAGGACTTGTGGGGACTTCTGCACAGCACGGTTTTCTGATATTGATGATGTCTTCTCTGGCTGACTTCTGGTCATGCCTAACTCAGATCCAGCCCCTGGGAGTTTTTCCCGTGGTCTCTACCTGCTGACCTTCCACTGAACCAGCATTCTACCTTAATAAACAGAGGCCTTCAAAATGGATTAATCCTGGCTCTGTCATGGCAAATTGTTTAAAGTGGTAGCCAAGTATGGCTCCCTGTCTTCAAGTTCTGCCATCAGGGGCCGCTTCAGCTATCAGTTTAACTCTAGCATTATGCAGTGGGAGGCAGATGTCTCGTTCTATGGTCATGCATGCTCCCAAACTTCAGAGGACACCAGTGAAGCTACTGAGAATTCTCTCACTGCATTTCATCTTGGTGCAGTGAGCTAGAGCTTGTCTGTGAGTTTCTGAAGCTCAGCAAGTGTAGAGAAAGATGGGTCATCTCTGGATTGTTCTTTTGGGCAGCGTAATCCTTGGAAGGGGGTTGGGAGAAGGAACAGGGAAGATGAGAAAAGGCAAAAGCTACATTCCTCTTTACCAATCTACTAATGACTACCTGAAAAGACAACACAGCTCTTTACTTTCCAAATTCCTAGTCTTCCCTTTATATACTTTGGATGTAGGTGTTTGTTTTATGATGGTGATATGGTTTGGCTGTGTCCCCACCCAAATCTCAAACTTGAATTCCCACTTGTTATGGGAGGGGCCAGGTGGAAGGTAATTGAATCATAGGGTCAAGTCTTTTCCATGCTGTTCTTGTGATAGTGATGAGTCTCACGAGATCTGATAGTTTTAAAAAGGGGAGTTTCCCTGCACAAGCTCTCTCTCTTTGCCTGTTTCCATCCATGTAAGATGTGACTTTTGCTTCTCCTTGCCTTCCACCATGATCATGAGGCCTCCCCAGCCAGATGGAACTGTAAGTCCATTAACCCTCTTTCTTTTGTAAATTTCCCAGTCTAGGGTATGTCTTTATCAGCAGCATGGAAATGGACTAATAAAGATGGTAAGACTGATATACCTTCCAAAAAGTTTTACAGAGATGTGTATATTGGCCCTGCTTTAGAATGAGTGGGTTCCTACCATTTATAGTTTATAACTTTGATAATTGTATTGGTAATTTAGCCAAAATTATGAGAAATCAAGAAAGGTCCAGTTTATCTGTGGAGGACATTGGATAATTTAATCTTTTTCTTTAATTTTCTCAGTTTTTAAAAAAGGAACAGTAGTAGTACCTATGGTTGTTGTGAAGCTTAAACAAAGTAATCCATGCAAAACCCATAGCTGTTTAGCACAGTTTTTACAACATAGTAAGAATTCAATCAGTGTTAGCTACCATTATATAATATGGTATATTTATTTAACCAAACATAACTTTTGATAAATATACATATATATTAATTCATCTAGTTAACATAGATTTACAAAACACTTAACTGTTGTAACAACTTTGGGAGGATTTAAAGAGATAGTTCCTTGAAGCTTGCATTTTAGAGGAGTCAACTAATAAACCAATAATGTAAGAATATAATATATCAGACAAAGACACATGCTATGGAGAAAAATAAAGCAGGGAGGGTAGGTTAAAAGTTTGGAGACGTGCTGCTATTTTAAGTGATGGAAGAACTCACTGATGAGGTGATATTTGAGCAGAGATGGGAGGTAGATAATATTATTCAGCGTGTCAGCAGAAAACATGTTCATTAAATTCAGTAGTACAGCCTCCGAAAGTTAAGTACTATTTATAACTTAAACAGGTAACTAAGCCTTATACCGAATGAAGAAAAATTATCTTAAGTTGGTTAAATTAATTCAGTTTTTCAGGACATGGTTTATACTACATACATAAGTTAACACATAACATAACAATACATAACATAATTTTCTTGCTTCTTAGCATGCTGAGTGATATCTTGTTGAAAGTCAAATATGAAGTAATAGAAACTGAGGGAAATAGGACTTTAATGTGAGGCTCTGTGTTAATCTGGCTAGGAGTCGAGCTGTGTTTAATGTTTGCTATAGTTGCAGGTGCCACACCTTTAGATTCCTCCTGTGTCCTTGTTTTTATATTCCTGTTGTTTCTGAGCTTTCCTAAGAATGCTTCCTTAGATAGGAGCTGCACATTGCAGCTCTTTCTGCTGTAATCTGTTGTGACCATACTGAAGTTCTGTTGGTGTGGCAGTAAGGTGTGAGCGAGGGGAGGTGGACTATAATCTTATGATTAAATCTCAGTTTTTCAAACTGTTTCCCTGGGCTTTGACCTTCACAAATGTTTCCTGGCTTTCTTCTTTTCCACTGACATGGAACAAGAAGACTAGAAGGAGCTAGAGTCAGATAAATTCCCTTTCTCTTAGCTGGGATAAGGCTCTGGGAAAGTCTTTCCCCTTGGTGGGGAGTATGTCTTTGTTAAAAAGAATACCCTAAGTGTATTTCTAATGGTTACATTTCTTCCTCCCCATATCAGAACCAGGATGGGATATTTTTGGGCTCTTCACTGTAGAAACCCCATAAGGTTTCTGGAGGTAAAACCCATTAAACTATAGGGGCAAGATCTTAGTTGTAAAGTAATTATTAATTAAAGTATAGTTTACATACAGATATTTGGAAATAGTAAATGTATAGCTCAATAAATTTTCATGAAGAGAAAAAAAAAACATGTAACGAGCAACCTGATGAAAAAGTAGAATGTTGGCAACATCCCAGATCTTCATTCATGAGCATTTCTAGTCATTACCCTCTCCAAGGTGACTATTATCCTAATTTCTAACAGCATAGCTTACTTTTGCCTGTTTTGAGCTTTATATAAATAAAATCAAACAGGAAACATTCTTTTTTTGCTGGCTTCTTTCAATCAACATAATGTTGGTGAAGGTAAGCTGTGCTATTGCATCTTGCAGTAGTTCATTCCTCCTCATTACTGCATAGGATTTCATTGGATAAATACAATGTAATTTGTCCATTCTATTGTGATGAACATTTGGATCATTTCTTGTTTTTTGTCTATTAAGAATAGTATTGCTCAAAAAATTAGCCAGGCATGGTGGCGGGCGCCTGTAGTCCCAGCTACTCCGGAGGCTGAGGCAGGAGAATGGCATGAACCCAGGAGGTGGAGCTTGCAGTGAGCCGAGATCACACCACTGCACTCCAGCCTGGGCGACAGAGTAAGACTCCATCTCAAAAAAAAAAAAAGAATAATATGCTATGCACTAGAGTACACGTCTTTTCATAAGCATATGTAGTCGTTTCTGCCAAGGGTTATGCTGAGTATATACCTAGGTGTGGAATATACATGTTTGCCATTAGTAAATAATGAAGGCCAAACAGATTTGCAAAGTGGCGGTAATACTTCAAACACCCCTGAGCAGCATATGAGTTTCAGTCACCCTGCGCACTCACCAATACTTGGTATTGTGTCTTTTTCAGTTTAGCCATTGTGGTGTGGAAAAAGCAGTCAATACAATTAAAAACTTACCTGTTTTTAAGAAGAAAATAAACAGCTGTAAATGTGCTTTAACTAGGAGGCTATGGGGTTAAAAAAAAAAAAAAGCAAAACCCAAAAAACATGAGTTAGTTGCCTTAGGATCACAACACTCACAGAAATAGAGAGTCAGCAAAATGAAAACTGTTAATTATAAGTGTTAGTTCTGGGCAGTCCTGAACTCCAAATTTTGTTTCTCTAGCACTTTGATCTTTTCAAAAATGTTTTAGGTTCTCTGCCCCCTCCCAGTTGGCCTCTCATTGTGCTCTCAAATTTGGCAAATGCCCCGAAAGAAATATCTGTTTTCCTTCTTTTCAGTATCTCAGATCCTCAAGTTCTAAGCGTCTTAGTAGTTCTCCAGAGCCTTCAAAAAATATTTTACTTATTTATTTAATCCAGACGATTCTAGTTGTTCTCAGTGGAAGAACTTGTTTGCCCTAAGCTGAGCTGTCACACAGCTTGTGTATGTGACAGAAGTGAACACGGAAGTCTTATTTGATGAGCTTTTATTTATTTGTTCCTAGGAAAACTTACAATGGCTTTTCTGTAAGAAAGAGGTTACTATGATCTTGTTTGCTTTGTTTTTTAGAGAGAAAATTCTAGCCATAACAATCTCCAAAGATTATACTTCTTCTAAAGTAGAATCAGTATAGAATTAAGGTATTCTGAGATGTGTAGATTTCCCACTGTAAATAAAGTACGATGAATTCATACTTATAGCTTTTGGTATAACCCATTCTCAGAAGAGTTAAGGACCACACTTATAATCCACAGTATACATCAAACACTCCGAGTCCATCTACAATTTAGTAGAAAGGCAGATGGATAAATGCGTTGACATTGTTTTGCCATCGACAAACATATCACTAAATGTATTTCCGAAAGTGTTGAAAAGAGCAGAACACACTGTGATTTTATGAATTGTAATTACTGTATTTGTGTTGAGAGCTGATGGGGGAAAAGAAGAAAATAAACAGCTGTAAATGTGCTTTAACCAGGAGGCTGTGGGGTTAAAAAAAAAAAAAAAAGCAAAACCCAAAAAACATGAGAGTTAGTTGCCTTAGGATCACAACACTCACAGAAATAGAGAGTCAGCAAAATGAAAACAAGATGACTCAGGAGGAATGAAATAATGAACAGATATAGGATATTTTTTGTTTTTCTAGTTTTACATTTTTCCAAATACTTCGGAATTTAAACAAATAAAATCTACTCAAAGGGCAAAGATATTGTCTATATTTCTGAAAAAAATCAAATGTCACACATTGCTATTCTATTATTAAGTTCCTGTCTCTAACCATAATTAGGAGTTGCTGAAAATTTAAAACATGCTATACTAAAACATAAAATAATCTATAGGTTTCACAATTTAGGGGAAAAAAAGGATCTAGTACTGCAAAAGAACTTGTAGGAGTTTTGTCCTTTTTTCCTTGATCAAAATGTTACATATAGGAGACAGTCATTATCAGTGGTCCATAGGAAAATTATATATTGTTTTCCTGTCTTGACCTTGGCAATTCTCCTCTTTTTGCCCTTTATAAAAAAGTACCTCTGCTCCTTATGGAATAAATATTTAATGCTACTATTTATTTTTCTGTGCCTGCATCATTGGGTGAGGAGTATCTATTACACATGGGGATGTGATTAAAACTTAATGGTTTAGCAGGTGCCTACCCTCGTCAGGAACTCTCTTTGTGTGCCCAGGAATCTTTGTGTGTAGCCATCCCGTGCACCCCCAGATCTTAGAGCTGGTACTAACACCCAAGTGCATATTCTGAAGTTGGGGAGTGACCTGCACCCACCACATTGTCAGTTTCTGAGGTGCTCTGGCACTTTCTAGGTCACTAGGCCTGAGAATTGGTGTCAGAAACAGAGGGAAGGCTTTCCTCCTACAGCCCAGGAGAGATCGGTCTTCAAAGAGAGAAATCCCCTCCCACTTCCTCAGTATGGAATCAGGGAAGTTCAAGGCCAAAACTGTTTTAGGCTCAAAAGGCTAAAGCATTTTTAAAATTATAATACTAAATCACTGTCACTGCGTGATATGTTATGTACAGTGAAAAATAGGTGATAGTAACAGTGAGTATTTGAGTACCTTAGCTTGTGCAACAGACATGACACAGGAGTCATTATTAACCCCATTTTACAGATGAGAAAATAGGGACACAGAGATGCTAAGTAAATTGTGTAAGAACATAGAAGGCAGAAGAATTGCTCATAGTAAATAATTAGCATTGCTAATGGTCAAGTTCAGAGAGTCCGGTTGGATTAATCAATTTCCGCTATTCTGATGGCTGCTAGTGCAGATATTTCCAGCATCACAAGAAGGGATAAGCCCACCCCTCCAGAGACAGTCTGTCAAAGAACTCCATGCAAAAACTGGCCAGGGCTGTGAGGGGTACAGCTCTTTAGGTGCATTTACTCTCCCAGAACGCGAGTCTGTTCTTGGTCAGCTCTTGTTCCAGTTTTTCCAGTTCACAGATCAAAAACTATTTTCTTTTCTTTTCCTCCAAGCCAAACCACTGCTTCTGTTTCTTGTGATAATTTTATTTTAGAGACTCGATTGCCCTTCCCTGTGACAAAACCTTAAGCAGGGCTTCCTTTGCCTTTTCCAAAAGGTTTTCTCATTTTATAATTTTCTCACTGAATGGAATTCAAAAGATGATGCAGTGAGCAACTAGGTGTAACATGATACTGATGATGATGATGATGGTGGTGGTGGTGATGTTGATGATGATTTCTGCTACAATAGAGTTTTGGACCAATTCATAGTATTTAACATTCCAGATATAATAGTATCAGTCTCTTCTCTCTGTTTTGGGCTGTAACTCAGTAAAATAGTAGTAAACATAATTACACGGGGCTTGGATAGATGAATTTGAAGTTTATTCTGGTTGTAGAAGAAAGAAAAGTGTTAACTTCTAAGTTGCCAAAGAGCTACACAAAGCTCTTATTGCTTCATATTTGCTGCACACACCATGTGCTAAATGTTTTCTTGCCACACAAATCTTCCCTGCTCAAGTACTCCTAAGAACACTCGACGGCTGTTTTCATTCCGTGGGCATTTTTTGGGTGCCTGTATATGTTACATATAGTGTTGGGAGACACAAACACGAATAAAGCAGAGTCTCCGAGGAGCACTTTTGACCTGTCTGGGTATTAGTCTGTGAGTCTATGGGTGGGAGATGTCTAGTAAAGAACAAGATCCCTCCTTTAACTAAATTTCATCTAACAAATGAAGACATACATACCGAAAAGTGAGATCCCTGATTTTCAGTAGTTAGCAAAAAAGCATCTAGGTTTAACAGCTAAAAATATTTTGAGATGTAGAGTTGCCAAATAAATACAAGATATATAGTTAAATTTGAATTTCGTATAAACAATGAACAATTTTTATTTTACTTTGTTTAATTTTGTTTTTGAGATAGAGTCTCACTCTGTTGCCCAGGCTGGAGTGCAATGGCACGGTGTCGGCTCACTGCAAACTCCACCTCCTGGGTTCAAGCCATTCTCCTGCCTCAGCTTCCCAAGTAACTGGGACTACAGGCATGCGCCACCATGTCCAGCTGTTTTGTATTTTTAATAGAAATGGGGTTTCACCAAGTTGGCCAGGCTGGTCTCGAACTCCTGACCTCAAGTGATCCACCTGCCTTGGCCTCCCAAAATGCTGGGATTACAGACGTGAGCCACTGCACCCAGGCAACAATTTTTATTTTTACTTACCAAATTTGCCCACCCTAATAAGGTGAATATGTGTGCTTTTTTCTGTTTATGTTAAATTGTATTGTTTTTGAAGAAGCAATGACATAGTAGAAAGGGAATGAGGTTTGGAATGAACCAGATATGAGTTAAATCTGACTTTATCAGTTATTTGCTAGGTGGCAATGGAAAAGTAATTTGACTCTCTGAAGCTCAATTTTTTTTCTAGAAATGGTAACGACTACACTTGAGGGTAGTTTAAATGGCTTATTAATAATATATAAAAATGACTAGCATGTTACCTGAACTCTATGACTTCTACTGGCCAGTGGTAATAATCATTAATAATGACTAGCATTTATTTAACACTGCATCTTAAGGAGTGTAAATGTATTATCCATTTCATTCTCGGTGTGACTTCTTAAGTTAGATAAATATTTTATTTATTGAAGATGGGATAGGATTTGAACCCACTCATAATGTCTCCCCTCTACATACTATTTAGAAACATAATCTACATATTATAGACCATATAACTATAGTCATAGTCTAGATATTATAATATAAAATATATAAAGTAAAATATGTATAAGTAATAAGCAGACATGAGCTAGGGCCTTGCTTTTCAGACTAACACATTGGAATAGAGCTCTCTAGAAAAATTTGATAGACATAATGGCTCTTGGCACTGCCTTTGGGTCAAATTAGCATATTCTTGTTAGCTGTTTTCATCCAAATATTTATTCTCCACTCAACAGTGGAGAAAAGTTTAAGTTAATTTTTAATTTTTTCCTTTCCCTAAATGCTTAAAGTGATTGTAGTCTTCGGCTTCCATTTTATTTTTCGGACATCTACATCGTAGGTAGAATGATCCAATTACTTTTCCTCATAGCCATCATAACCAGAACAAGTTTCCCTGAATTCTGATATCTTCATCAATGCTTCCATCTCAGACTCTCACTTGTCCCTATCCCAGAGAAATTGCTTTTTAAACATCACACAAATTATTTAAACCTTCTCACTGCTTCCTAGTGAGGAGTGGAGGGAAATTTGGGACATGAACAAGGGCATAATGAGAGCGTAGAAACCACCAGGACTTTAAATGTTAAAATCAACAAAATATGCAAAATGCCTTGAGGCAATGTAATATCACTGTCTCACAGAAGGCACAAAATTACTAAGAGAAATTTAAATGATGTGCTGGAGAATGTCAACTACATTTGGAATGGAGCTTTGGATTTTTATAGGAATTGAATACACATTTCAGTCATTAAAATGAAACACTCTGAAATTGTTTCAGATTGAACTTTACACAGGCTGAGGAAGAAATTACAATTAAATATATAATGCCAAGTTTATAATTTATGAAATGAGCCATGGGGCTTTCTGAGAAAGGAAGTAAAATACAAAGTTTGTCTCTAGAACCCCTTCCATTCCTAGGGTATCAAAGTTTTGGACCACAGTTGCCCCTCCATAGCCACCCCTTTAAAATCTTATGGGGATGATGTGGGGGATGATCTTCACAGGCTTCTAGAAGGTGAAGTATAACCGAAAGCAAACAGATACTAACTCTTTGCCGGGATCTGGTTTTGGGTGTTCTTCCTTATTTGCCCAGAAACAAAAATCATGATCCCTCTGCTTCACCACACCCTCACTGCTGGGGTTACCTCGAGCTTCACTTGGTTACCACATTCTGCTTTTCTACTTCTGATCTTACCGTGTTTCTCTTTTGCTGATTATACTTCCCTTCAGGTAGAGGTATCTTGTTCCTAACTTAAGCTCATTGCTTTGCTTCTTTAAGTGATGATTTGAGTGTGGCATTCTTGACCTTGGTTGAACCACCCAAACAGTTAGCAAGAGGGGCCTAGACCCTTTCTGGGGAGTCTCATGAGACATCCACTCATGAACTGGGCCTCTGTAGCTCCTGTTTAGAGATGCATAATATCTCAAAGATAAGCAAACAAACAGGAGGGCTCATCACCTCCTTTTGCTCTGCAGATAGTAAGGGCTTCAAGCTTGACAAACAAGAATAATTCAGCAAACCCCATTTGCTACCTACAAATTAGAATCTCTAGATTTTGATCTTCATGTTTTTTCATATCATGTTTAATAATACAACAGACAACAATTAGAGTTTTTCTTTAACTGTGGAAAGTGACTACTTCTTTCAGTTTAAAAAAAAACGTACCTTAGTCATAATTATGACATTAGAATCTGGGTAAATGAGACAATGGCCTTGCTTCTGAAAAAACTTAGTTTTTTCTATGCCTCTTCCTTTTTTTCAGTCCTGCCATTCACTTCTCACACCTCTGAGACTCAGTATATTCATTTATCATTGCTTTGCTCTAACAGGGAGAATTAGAATATTCTATCAAAGTAGTTTAACAACATAGGAATTCACATGATGCAAGAAGTACAGCGACAGGCAACCCAGGATTGGTACAGCAACTCTATGATGTCAACAGGACTGAGTTCCTTCCATAATTGCTTTTCTTTTAAATACATTTTTAATTTTAGAATAGTTTTAGTTTTGCAGAAAAATTTCAAAGATAATACAGAGGATGCTCATATACTTCACATCCAATTCCTCCTGTTGTTAATGTATTATGTTAGTATGCACATTTGTCACAACTAAAAAAAATTGATACATTATTATTATTATATTGTATTTGGATTATCTTAGTTGTTTCCTCATGTCCTATTAGAGTTCCAGGATACCATATTACACTCACTTTGTCATTTTTTTTAGATTTACAATATTTTTGATGATCTTGAAAGTTTTGAGGAGCACTGGTCCGGAATTTTGTAGATTGTTCCTCAATTGTGATTTGTCTGATATTCTCCTCATTATTAGACTGGAGTTATGGAATTTTGGGAGGAAGACTACAGAGGTAAAGTGCTATTCACATCATATCATAGTCATAGTGGCAGGAGGCAGACAAATGTGTAGGCAGATAGGGGCGGGTCCCCAGTGAATCTTGACCTTCAAGCTGAAGACAGTTTAAAGCCTGAAAACCAAGCCATGAGTCAAATCCACAGACCAGATTGAGAAACTCTCTTCCCATTCGGCTTGCTTTCCTCTGATTGATCTTCACCCTTCACCTATTTTACATATACCTACCTTTTCCTAATTAGTTTTTTACACTGCCATGGCCACTTTTGAATGGCGCCTTTGTTTTAGCCTTTTTTGCGTACTCACAAACCAATCAGCATGCACTTCCCATTCTGAGCCCATAAAAGCCCTGGCCCAGGCACAAGGAGAGTGAGACCACCCAACCTTGGGTTGGGGCACACCCTTGTGTCCTCTCTCCACTGAGAGCTGTTTTGCTGCTCAATAAAACTATTCTCCACCTTCCTCACCCTTTAATTGCTAGTGTAACCTTATTCTTCTTGGACATGGGACAAGAACTTGGGACCCATCAAATGCAGGGGGCTGAGTGTGCAGTTGCAGTGGCCACGGGATTTGCATTAGAGTGCAAGCCAGGTGCAGCCCAGCAGCCTGAGTAGACTGGGCATCTCCAGCAATGAAACTGGGCCCGAGGAGGGCCTGGGCAGAGGTGTTGCCAGCTGGAGGTCTCCAGAAGGGAAAGTGGCCAAGAAAAATCCTGTGTCAATATTAATGGTACATGCTATCCACATGACTTATCACTTTTTGATGTTGACTTTGATTACCTGATTAAGGTAGTGTTTGCTAAGCTTCTCAACCGGAAAGCTAAATTTTTCCCAACTTTCCATACTGTACCCTTTGGAAGGAAGTCATTATGCACATGTCACACGTAAAGTGTGAGGAATTATGGTCCATCTCTTTGAAGGGGTCAATATCTATATAAAACATTTGGAATTCTTCTGCCTATTTGTCTATTTTCCCTTATTTATTTATTTATTCAATCATTTCTTTACCTCAGTATGGACTCATGAATATTTTATGTTGTTTATTTTTTTTATCATACTTTAAGTTCTAGGGTACATGTGCACAATGTGCAGGTTTGTTATTTATGTATACATGCACCATGTTGGTGTGCTGCACCCATTAACTTGTCATTTACATTAGGTATATCTCCTAATGCTATCACTCCCCCTCCCCCCACCCCACAACAGGCCCTGGTGTGTGATGTTCCCCTTCCTGTATCCAGGTGTTCTCATTGTTCAATTCCCACCTATAAGTGAGAACATGTGGTGTTTGGTTTTTTGTCCTTGCTATAGTTTGCTGAGAATGATGGTTTCCAGTTTCATCCATGTCCCTACAAAGGACATGAACTCATCATTTTTTATGGCTGCATAGTATTCCATGGTGTATATGTGTCACATTTTCTTAATCCAGTCTATCATTGTTGGACATTTGGGTTGGTTCCAAGTCTTTGCTATTGTGAATAGTGCTGCAATAAACATACGTGTGCATGTGTCTTTATAGCAGCATGATTTATAGTCCTTTGGGTATATACCCAGTAATGGGATGGCTGGGTCAAATGGTATTTCTAGTTCTAGATCCCTGAGGAATGGCCACACTGTCTTCCACAGTGGTTGAACTAGTTTACAGTCCCATCAGCAGTGTAAAAGTGTTCCTATTTCTCCACATCCTCTCCAGCACCTGTTGTTTCCTGACTTTTTAATGATCACCATTCCAACCGGAGTGAGATGGTATCTCATTGTGGTTTTGATTTCGCATTTCTCTGATGGCCAGGGATGATGAGCATTTTTTCATGTGTCTGTTGGCTGCATAAATGTCTTCTTTTGAGAAGTGTCTGTTCATATCCTTTGCCCAATTTTTGATAGGGTTATTTGATTTTTTCTTGTAAATTGGTTTGAGCTCTTTGTAGATTCTGGATATTAGCCCTTTGTCAGATGAGTAGATTGCAAAAATTTCCTCCCATTTTGTAGGTTGCCTGTTCACTCTGATGGTAGTTTCTTTTGCTGTGCAGAAGCTCTTTAGTTTAATTAGATCCCGTTTGTCAATTTTGGCTTCTGTTGCCATTGCTTTTGGTGTTTTAGACATGAAGTCCTTGCCCATGCCTATGTCCTCAGTGGTGTTCCCTAGGTTTTCTTCTACAGTTTTTATGGTTTTAGGTCTAACATGTAAGTCTTTAATCTATCTTGAATTAATTTTTGTATAAAGTGTAAGGAAGGGATCCAGTTTCAGCTTTCTACATATGGCAATTCAGTTTTCCCATTTATTAAATAGGGAATCCTTTCCCCATTTCTTGTTTTTGTCAGGTTTGTCAAAGATCAGATAGTTGTAGATGTGTGGTATTATTTCTGAGGGCTCTGTTCTGTTCCATTGGTCTATATCTCTGTTTTGGTACCAGTACCATGCTGTTTTGGTTACTGTAGCCTTGTAGTATAGTTTGCAGTCAGGTAGTGTGACTTTCCATTTTCCATGTTTAGTGCTTCCTTCAGGAGCTCTTTTAGGGCAGGCCTGGTGGTGACAAAATCTCCCAGCATTTTCTTGTCTGTAAAGTACTTTATTTCTCCTTCGCTTATGAAGCTTAGTTTGGCTGGATATGAAATTCTGGGTTGAAGATTCTTTTCTTTAAGAATGTTGAATATTGTCCCCCACTCTCTTCTGGCCTGTAGAGTTTCTGCCAAGAGATCCGCTGTTAGTCTGATGGGCTTCCCTTTGTGGGTATCCCAACCTCTCTCTCTGGCTGCCCTTAACATTTTTTCCTTAGTTTCAACTTTGGTGAATCTGACAATTATGTGTCTTGGAGTTGCTTTTCTCGAGGAGTATCTTTGTGGCATTCTCTGTGTTTCCTGAATTTGAATGTTGGCCTGCCTTGCTAGGTTGGGGAAGTTCTCCTGGATAATATCCTGCAGAGTGTTTTCCAACTTGATTCCATTCTTCCCGTCACTTTCAGGTACACCAATCGACACAGATTTGGTCTTTTCACATAGACCCATATTTCTTGGAGGCTTTGTTCATTTCTTTTTATTCTTTTTTCTCTAAACTTCTCTTCTCACTTCATTTCATTCATTTGATCTTCAATCACTGATACTTTCTTCCAGGGGATCAAATTGGCTACTGAAGCTTGTGCATTCATCATGTAGTTCTTGTGCCATTGTTTTCAGCTCCATCAGATCATTTAAGGACTTCTCTACATTGGTTGTTCTAGTTAGCCATTTCTCTAACCTTTTTTCAAGGTTTTTTAACTTCTTTGCGATGGGTTCAAACTTCCTCCTTTAGCTCAGAGAAGTTTGATTGTCTGAAGCCTTCTTCTCTCAACTAATCAAAGTCATTCTCTGTCCAGCTTTGCTCCGTTGCTGGTGAGGAGCTGTGTTCCTTTGGAGGAGGAGAGGCACTCTGATTTTTAGAATTTTCAGTTTTTCTGATTTGTTTTTTCCCCATCTTTGTGGTTTTGTCTACCTTTGGTCTTTGATGATGGTGATATACAGGTGGGGTTTTGGAGTGGGTGTCCTTTCTGTTGTTAGTTTTCCTTCTAACAGTCAGGACCCTCAGCTGCAGGTCTGTTGGAGTTTGCTGGAGGTCTACTCCAGACCCTGTTTGCCTGGGTATCAGCAGTGGAGGCTGCAGAACAGCGAATATTACTGAACAGCAATATTGCTGCCTGATTGTTCCTCTGGAAGTTTCATCTCAGAGGGGTACCTGGCCGTGTGAGGTGTCAGTCTTCCCCTACTAGGGGGTGCCTCCCAGTTAGGCTAATTGGGGGTCAGGGACCCACTTGAGAAGGCAGTCTGTCCGTTCTCAGATCTCAAACTCTGTGCTAGGAGAACCACTACTCTCTTCAAAGCTGTCTGACAGGGACATTTAAGTCTGCAGAGGTTTCTGCTGTCTTTTGTTTGGCTATGTCCTGCCCCCAGAGGTGGAGTCTACTGAGGCAGGCAGGCCTCCTTGAGCTGTGGTGGGCTCCACCCAGTTCAAGCTTGCTGGCCACTTTGTTTACCTACTCAAGCCTCAGCAATGGTGGGCGCCCCTTCCCCAGCCTCGCTGCCACCTTACAGTTCAATCTCAGACTGCTGTGCTAGCAATGAGCGAGGCTCCGTGGGCGTGGGACCCTCCGAGCCAGGCACGGGATATAATCTCCTGTTGTGCCGTTTGCTAAGACCATTGGAAAAGTGTAGTATTAGCGTGGGAGTTACCCGATTTTCCAGGTGCTGTCTGTCACAGCTTTGCTTGGCTAGGAAAGGGAATTCCCTGACCCCTTGTGCTTCCTGAGTGAGGCGATGCCTTGCCCTGCTTCAGCTCATGCTCTGTGCACTGCACCCACTGTCCTGCATCCACTGTCTGATAAGCCCCAGTGAGATGAACCCAGTACCTTAGTTGGAAATGCAGAAATCACCCATCTTCTGCATTGCTCACGCTGAGAGCTGTAGACTGGAGCTGTTCCTATTCAGCCATCTTGGAACCACCCCCGGATTCATGAATATTTTGTACATAGGGTTATAATCTGATACTATGTTATTAAGCTTTTGCTCCAAATGTTTCCAGATTTGGTCACTGAGACTCTTTCAGTTGGGTCCTATATACTGTTGACATACCCAATCAATGTTTGTGTGTGCTTTGTTTTGTTTGTTTTTTCAAATATTTCCTTTCTGGCATTACAGAATACTCCAGGCTTCTTGTACTTTTTTTATCCTAGTCCTAAAAGCAACCATTTCTCCAAGGAACCCTTGTTCTTTTGGAGAGTGGTGTTAGTAACCAAGATCTGAAGCCTAGATGTACTCATTGCTACTGGGGTGTTCTTGCTTGTAGGCCTTTTCAGATGTCAGGGCAAAAAATAATATATGCATATATAGCATCCCATATGCACACACACATTTATAAATATTTTTATGTGTATCTGCATATATTAAGCTAAACATGAGTCTGTAAGGATATTACCAAATGAATCATTATAGTTTCCTCCCTTTGCTTATCTCTAGCTTCCTACTCCAACATTGAGAAACCTGGTTCCTACCATCTGCCATCTATTTACTTAATTGTTCAATACCAGTATACATGTGTAACAATAACAGATTTGTTAAGCAACACCTCTATGAGAAACAACTTTACCTTCAAAAGCATAGTGCTTATATGCAGTTCCTTTTGCTTTTAGTCTTACAGAATCCACTCATTTCCAAAGTTATTTAGGTCAGTACCTTTGCCCCCTTCAGTGAGGGTTGTTTTATATCATTATTCATTTTTGCCATCCTTAGCACGTGGGTTTGTATTTATGGCTGCAGGATGGTTGTTCCATTTCCTGGTCTTACATTACTTATTCTTGTCAAGAACAAGAAGGAGTGAAAAACTAGAAAGTTTTTGTCAAAGAAATTTTATCCTTAAAAAAGTTTTCTAAGAATTGCCATGTGGTATTATCCACTTACCTCACGTTGTCTAGAGTTGGGTCACATGGCTACCTGCAGAGCAATCATTGAGAAATAGGCAGGAAGTAAGATTTTGTTAATCGGTTTAGGGTCAGCCAATTAGCAGTGTCTGCTACAGTTACTCTAAAAGAGGGGAGGTCATGGGAATAACATTCACTCCTTCCTTCACTTAACAAATAATGTGTCTCAGCTATATGTTTGTTAGGCAATATTCTAAATGGTAGGTAGAAGAGAAAATATTCTTTCATGACACATATAATCTAATTTAGGAGGAGACCAAAAATGAAGTGAATAAATTAATAATTTCAAATTGTCAAGCACACTATGAAGAAAATAAAATGCAGTAATGAAACAGTGACTGAGGTGGATGTGAGATATGAGCAGACGGCATTAAAGAGCAGTCAGAGAAAGTCTTTTTAAGAAGATACCCTTTGAATTTAGTACTGAATGATAAGGAGAAATCAACAACAGGAGAATCTACATGAAGATATTTCCATTCCAAAGGGAAAATGAATGAAAACCCCTAAGCTAGGGAAGCACTTGGTTTGTTCAAAAAAACACAAACTAGTTGACTAAAGCTAGATAAGCGTGAACAAGGAAGAGAGCCACATAAGATGGGGTTACAATGTGACTCACAGCCAGATCATGTAACACCTTTAGACCAGAAAAAGAATTAAGATTTTATTTCAATTGCAAGGCAAAAACTTGGAAGGTTTTAAGCAGGAAGATAAGTGACATAACTTACATTCTAAATGATTACTCTGTGGGCTGTATGAAGAATAGATTTTATGGAGGCAAGTATGGAAGCTGGGAGAATAGATAGGAGTTTGCCAGAGATAAGATCATAGTGATGTGGACTAAGGAAGTAGGAGAGAAAATGAGAAGTATTAGGCTTCAGTTTATATTTTAGAAGTTGAATGGGCTGTATTTTCTAATGCTTTGCATATGGAGTAAGAAGAAAACTTGGTTGGTAATGTTGTTGAGATAAGGAAGGCTGGGTAGTCAGGTATCTGTTGCTATAAAAAGTGTGTCTTTCACCTACTATTTTATTATCTCACATTGTTTCTGTGGGACAGAAATTCATGAAGCGCTTGAAGGGGATGTCCTGGCTCAGGGTTTCATGTGGTTGCATGTGGTTGCATGCAATCAAATGGTGGCTAGAGCTAAAGCAGTTGAGACTAACTAGCTCTCTCTCTCTCTTTCCATAAGGCCTTAGGAATTCTCCATGTGATATCTCTGTGTGGGCTAGTTTGGACTTCCTCCCAGTACGGCAACCTTAGTATAGTCAACCTGCTTTATAAAACAGTTTATGCCTTCAATGAACAGGATTGAAGCTGAAAATCTTGTATCACCTACACTCAGAAGTCACTTGATGTCATTTCTACATCATTCTATTGGTTTTAAGTGAGTTTGTGAGTTACAAGCCCACTTAGATTCACAAGAAGGGAAATCAGACCTCTCCTCTTGATGGAAGAGTGGTAGGATTGTATAAGAGCAAATGGAATGAAATATATCCTTGCAGTCATCTTTGAAAAGTATAGTCTGCCACAGAGTGACCTCTGACCTCTATTTACATCTCTCCTACATGCAAAATACACTCATCCTACCTCCCAAGACCTACCAAAATTCTCATCCTATTACAGCATCAAGCTTGGGCTCAAAAGTCAGGATCTCTTCATTTAAATCAGGTCCACTGGCAATTAAAGGTTGTCAGGTGTTTGGATTTGGTCCTTAAATACTGCTCTCTGCATGAAAACCTATGAGCCAGAGAGGTCTTCTCTTCCCCACATAGACCCAATGTACAGTGGTGGAACAGGTGTACAAGAGCTGCAGTGGACAATCCCACTCAAAGAGGGGGCAAAAGGGAGGCACACAGCTGTCACTGATCCGTGGCAATTCTGGAATCTAGCCAGACACACAATTACAGCTCTTTGATTAGATTTTATTTCTACTTCCTGTGAGTTGTTCTCTATGTGACTTGGTCCTCTACCTAGGCTCCCGTTTCTATCTTTGGAGTCATCTTTCCTCATCTAATTAAAGTCTCTTGTGTTTGCTGTTGATTAGTTTTCTCTTCTTGCTTTCTGCCTTTAGAAGTTTCAGAGTCCAATGGCCTCTTTTAATTTTGAATTTTCTCTAATACAATTCTTAAAATTGTGTAGGTTTGCCGTGCATTAATTTACAATTTACCTCATTTGACAAAAGCCATACCCACATATCTCTTTCAGATACACCGTTTTCTATTTTGGGTTTACCTGTGAGGCTGCTGAGGGGCCATGCTTTTATGGTTCTTAAAAACCCTTTTGTTTAATTGAAAAGATCCATGAGGCATGCCCTTAAGGCCCTTTGGATCCTTTTTGTCTGTCTGAAAAGTGTTTTGAGGGTCTGCTTTAACTCTTTCTGATAATCTCATAGTCACATTTTGGATTTGATTTTTGGCCTGAGACATTCTTATTTTGAAAATTTTGTGAGCTAAAAAGACTACTTTTGGGATCTTTGCAAATTCTTCAAATTCAATTCAAACTCTGAATAATTTGTTTTTTAGTTCATGTCTTTCTTTTCATTTTATTGTAGGTGGCTGGAAGAACCTAGGCAGCCATCTCAACATTGCCTGGAAACCTCCTTAGATAGATCACCCAGTTCATTAGATACATTTTCTATTTTCCATGTTACCTCAGATGACAGCTGTGCTTAGGTTTCTCTCACCACATGAAAGGATCTCTTTTCCTTAACCTTCTGATAATGTTCTCACTTTCCTCCAGGTTTTGACTGACAGCCTCCTTGAGACCTTTTAAAATTCTGCTTAGTTTTTCTCCAGGCCCTTTCGGCTTTCGTTAATAGTTCACAGGGTTCTTCCAGCTTTTGCCTGATCCCAAACCCAAAGTCATGTATTTTTGATATATATTATGGCATTCCACTTTCAGTTCCAGTTATCTATATTTGCATAACAATTTATGCATCAAAAATGATAACAATTATTTTATTACCTCATGGTTTCAGCCAGTCTGGAATTGGGGAAGGATTTGACTACGTAGTTCTACCTGTGGGTTTTATAAGTTGCAGTCAGACGGCAACGGAAGCTGGAACAGAGGGCTGTACCTCTCTCTGGCTCTTCATGTAGTCTTAGTGTTTCTCCACTGGTCTCCTTGTGTGCTTTAGTCTGGGCTTTCTTGCAGCATGGTGGCTTCAGGGCAGTTGAACTGCTGCAATTGCAGTTCAGAGATCCAATGTGGGAGTTCAAGCAAGCGAGAAAGAAGATGAATTAATTGCTTGTAATCATTGAGCCTCAGAAGTTGTCCAGCATCATATCTGCTACATTTGATTGGTGTCAAGTGTGTCATAAGTCTACATAGATTCAAGGAGAGGAAAATTATTTCATCCCTTGACAGAGAATGGAAAGGGCAGAAAGGGACAATTTCATTTGGTCTATCTGTGATTAGCACAGGAAGTCTTTGTTGGCCAGGCGCGGTGGCTCATGCCTGTAATCCCGGCACTTTGGGAGGCTGAGGCGGGTGGATCACCTGAGGTCAGGAGTTCGAGACAAGCCTGGCCAACATGTCGAAACCCCGTCTCTACTAAAAATACAAAAATTAGCTGGGTGTGTTGGCATGTGCCTGTAATCTCAGCTACTCGGGAAGCTGAGGCAGGAGAGTTGCCTGGACCTGGGAGGCAGAGGTTACAGTGAGCTGAGATCATGCCACTGCCCTTCAGCCTGGGCGATAGAGCAAGACTGCATCTCAAAACAAACAAACAAACAAAAAAAAAAAACAAGCCTTTGTTAGCACTCAAAGATACAGAGGTGGTGGACCTGCTGAAAAAGGCAGCTCAGAGTCCTCTGAGAAGACAACCTCTCTGCTACCTGGGAATACACATTAGAGATAATTTCTGTAGTAAAATATACATAGCATAAACTTTCCCATTTAAATGCACAATTCAGTGATATTTTATATTCACAATGTTGTCCAACCACCACCACTCTCCAACAGATAATTATTTTTGGGGGAGGACAAGGTTCAGGAAGAGCTGAACCATGTTCAACCACAGAAAGAAACCACAGCTCCCAAAGAGAAACTGGAATAAGATGGGGAAACGATGTGGGACTGGGGGCCTGCCCTTAGTGCAGGGTTTGGGAGGGCTTATTCTGGCCATTATGCATTGCTAAGGAACCCTGCTCTTAGCAGCCACAATGGCACAATGACGCCAGGCCATCCCTGTGCAGTGGGAAAGCATTGATTGCTGGGAGCAGGACCAATTTTTCACAGTGATGCTTTGCAGCAGAGGCCAAAGCAATGAAGATCATGAGCTGTTTAAACTTCTCAGTTCTCTTTTAGTACAAAAGTTGGCCTTCCTGTGCTTAAGTAAACAGTTTTGTTGCTGAGAGTAAATCAGGCAAAACAAAATGGTCTCTCTAATCAGGTGATAATCAGTTGAAAAAATAAAGTGAATATTACCATATTTTCTCTAATGTTGTATAAATAATCATACTGGATGCTTGTAGTTAGGAATGAGTATACTGATCTTCAAAAACTAGAGAAATTTGGCTTTGAATTTACCTTTCGATTTAACATATTCGAATAACTGTATTACTGGGATGAGGTTATTACATTTCTGACTCCCAGTAACTCAGACATTAGAAGAGATAAGGAAAGTGACAAACCCGTTTTTATTCTAATATTATTACAATTCTTCGCTGTCAGGAAAGCCAGGCTGTTTTGCTTCCTTTCTGTAAGAAATTGTCAGTTGATAGGCAAAACTTCAAGAATAATTAAAGAAATAGGATAGGTACATTCCCTTGGGAAAATCAATCTTCTGCAAATGTATTCAAATGAATTCAGTATCCTTTCCTTTTAATAGTGCTTATCTAGGTGAAAACATTTATTTTAGATTTTGTTATGGCACCCAGAAAACTATGATGCCTCTTTAAAAATAAATTATAGGGTAAAAGTCGCAGAGGAGGATGATTGAAAAGAAAAAGTCTCAGGAACATTCCCTGTGTGTCTCCCTCTGTCTTCTGTGCACTCAAAGCATGGCAAATCAATCTCAGAACA
Organism: Hylobates moloch; assembly: GCF_009828535.3. Lineage (NCBI taxonomy): Eukaryota > Metazoa > Chordata > Mammalia > Primates > Hylobatidae > Hylobates > Hylobates moloch. The sequence goes on along the minus strand of NW_026652277.1, from coordinate 145,547,487 downwards.
CTTCCTGTTACCTGAGACGCTCTTGAAGTGTCTTCGTAAATGTTTAATGCATCCCTATCTCTTATTCAGTATACCAGGAGGAGAGAGATTTGTTTTTGGCAGGGGTTGGCTTTGGTAAATGCCACAGGTTAATTCAGCAGGTGCTGTTGCATCTGTGTAAATTGGGAAGACTTGACAGCTGCCCCCAAAATACTGGGCGTTCTCTTTGGGAAGCCAGACTTGGACACTTGGATTAAGGCAAAATGAATGTCAATTTGTCTGTTTACCTCAACTCCTCCTCCACAAAAGCACTAGAAGACTGTTTTTATCAATATAAAGATCCCTGCTTTGAGAATCCTCAAAGCCGTAGCATATGCATTTTGAACTGGAGATGGGATGGCAGAGTTGTTTAGAGGACTGACATGAGACTAGTGATACTGATAGCTACTACCCTGCAAAGGTTTACCATGGACTGGTGCACTATGGATGTATGCTATCTCATTTAACTCTCACAGCATTCATAAGCATTTGTAAATGTTCATTCATAAATTGTATCTCCCCTGGGGGACAACAATTATTATCTTTTTTTTAAAGAGGAGAAAGCCAAGACTTGAGAGTTTATTAGTATTATTTTATTCTTTGTAAAAACAGCTTTATTGAGACATAATTCATGTATCACACAATTCATCCATCTAAAGTGTATAATCAATGATTCTTCTTATGTTCACAGAGCTGTGCAAGCATCACCACAATCAATTTGAGAATATTTTCATCACAGGAAAAAGAAACACCATAACCATTAGTAGTGATCCCTCCCTCCCCATCTATCCTCTTCTCCCTATCCCATCCCACACGCTCACCCCAGATTAACGTTTTTAGATTCCACATATAAATGAGATCATGCAGTGTTTGTTTTTCTGTGCCTGGCTTATTTCTCTTAGCACAATGTTCTGACTTGGAGCGTTTAAATGACTTGCTGAGGGTCTGCCTAGTGAGGTGCAGAGCTGGGACTATATGGCTTCATCGTCTAGGACTCTACCTACTACAACATACCATGTTGTAAGACAAGCAGACAGGAGGGAAAATGGAATTAGTGAGCTTTTGTGCAGCTACTCATCAACCTCATTTAGTACCTATTTATTTGGAGCAATTTACTATTTAGTAAAACATGGAAGGAGTTAGATTTGCATAGCTGATTTTATATAGTTGCCCTCAAGGTGAAGAGTAAAGGAAAGTAGCAATTGCTCAACACTAAAGTCAAAAGGTTTGGATTTCAGTTTCAGCTCTATTACAAACTAGCTGAGTGAATGTGGGTGAGCTACCTAGGCTCTTTCATGACATACAGAGAAAACAAAAAAGAAAGATAGAGAAAACACACTTCAAGTTCCAGAAGGCTTTCAATTTGTGGTTCCAGTTTTTACCTGATCCACAACAGCATGCTTGCCTTTAAACAATTCTGAACTCTTGTAATAATTTTAATCTTTAGGTTAAATAACTGGAATTGGTTGCCGTTAATTCCGGCTAGCACAGCAGGAAATACTGAATCTGGTACAACATGGGTTTAACCACATCAAAATTTAGAAGCCCCACCCACTTTGTAGGCACAACAGGTTCACAAATAAAGTGTTCTGCAGACTCAAGGTTTATACTTACAATTACGAGATTTATATTTGCATTAGTCTCTTTGGCTGGTGGGTAGGGGTGAGAGGCTCTTCCTGGATCCCTTATTTTCTACAGGAGAGGAGGAAAACACCTAGGATGCTCCAGTGCTCTTACGCAGATAATGATCATCAATATCAGCCTCTCTGATCAAAGGTACAGCTCTTTGTGGGATAATACCTCTTGTATAAGATTTTACGGGCCAGGGTTATCTCTAATTACGTATATACTCTCAGGGTTTTCTTGCTTTAAATGGTCAGTTACAAAGACTTAGTCTAGAAGAAAATTTCTCTGAAGAATATTAGTTACCAGCAGGGTCAAGGTGATAATCCTTAAATTATCTTTCTTTAGGATTATAATGCTAATTACAGGCACGCGTTACGCCTGGGTTTGTTTATTTTTAATGTTGCAAGTCTGTGTTGCAACATTAACAAGTAGTGTTGGAGCCTTCAGTGTTTAGTTATTAATGGGCCACTCTCTATGCTGGGATTAGGACCTATCCAAGAATATAGCTAAAGAAGAATGGCTTCCAAATTTACTCTAATTGTACATGATTCTTAAAAATCAATACTTATCCTTGCAATGAGGACTTTCACTAGAGTGTATTGATTAGGGCTCTCTCAGATAAGAGTGAAATAAGCTGACATCTGCAAATGTAAGTAGAAAGGATAAATTTATTAGAAACCTATTATAATATCTCATGGAATCCGAGGAAATGCTGAACCACTAGACTCTTAGAATGAGGAGGTCAGGGAAAGTAACAGCTTCCTCAGAAGCAGGAATCTGTGGCTAGTTCTTCAGAAGTTTTATCTTTAATGACACAATTTCTGATTTCCAGTATATCTTTTAGTTCAAATTTTAAATTTCTGGGGAAGAGAATGTGATTGGCCCTGCTTGTTTCAGGTGTTGGTCTCTTTTCAACTAACCATGGTCTTGAAAGTGATCAGATGATATAACTGTGGCTGAAAGGGACATCCCTGCTGATTACTCCAAGAGAAGGAGAATTCTCATGACTAGGAGCTGGGCAGATAGATTAAAAGTACCTAAAACAATGGTCATCAAGAGGAACTTTGACACAGGGAAGCACTTCTCACTACTGATTTTGGAGTTAATGTGAAAGGCTAGTTTCAGTACTCACACGTTCCAGATTCTACTGCCCCAGTTCCTGTCCTGTTTTCAGCATCCTATCAATTCTATATATCTTATTCATCCAATAAATTCCCCATATTTCTTTAGTTATTGTTGGTTTATGTTGCTTGCAACCAAAGGATCCTAATTGATACAGAAGTTGTTATTAGAAGCACCTATTCCTGCCTACAGACCCAAAATGTAACTGGGGGACTGACTCCGTTCTGCTGTCTTTGACTTCCACCTACATCTCAGATAGTGTTGGGGACCAACCCATTTTGTAATCTTTCTCCTATAGTTTGTGAGACTTGGGAAAATCTTAGCAACTGAATAATCCAGTACTTTGTCAAGGTTAGTTTTCTGTGGAAATACAACTCTTACAAGCTTTTTTGTTTTGTTTTTCTCCATTCCCTTTTCCTAGACCCTATAGACTAAATTTTAATATCAATGCTTTTGCAGAAGCAAACTCTTTGATTCTAGTCCTTGTTGCTTATCAGTGGACTTGAGCCTAAGTGTACTGTCCATTAACATAACAGCTTCTATTAGGTAGGTGCAAAGGTAATTGCAGTTTTGCCATTACTTTTAATGTGTTTTAAAAACTACAACAACTTTTGCACCAGCCTAATAGCTTGTCCTGTGACTCAAAGCAATCAGAAATAATTCCCCGGTAGTATATTATTTGAGGTCCTTGGCTGCGAGCAACAGAAACCGACTCTGGCTTAAGCAAAAAGGAAATTTATTTTATGGATATTAGAGAGTTCACTGGCTCTGCCAGAATGTGGAGGTATGAGATTTAGAATCTAACAGCACAGCAAGCAGTAATTCACTATTTTGTCTGAACATTGTCAGCCATTGAAATGAATAAATTCTATCCATTTTATTTTTCTTACTCCTTTGTCTTACTGTACTCAACATCTACGTTTTCCACAGACAGGATACGGTTCTAGCCTTGATCACGCCCCTCTTAAGCCAGGCGGAAGGACCTCTGTGTCAACCGTTGCAGTGAACAGAGGTTGGGATAGGAAGGCACCATTACTCATCTTCACCTTATCCCAGGCAGAATTCCAGTTGCCTCTCTGCCATGACAGGAGGAACCACAAACAAAAATTGGGGTTTGATGGAGGACAGTGGTGGAGACTGGGTGGGCAGTGATTTTTTATTGTAATATAGCCATAATTGTTTTCAATAAAAGTATTTTACTATAAACATATATGTGCATATATACATATACATACATATTTGTATAATTATTTCTAACTCATTCCCTAGGTTTATTTTTTTCATAAAAGTATTTAATTATAATATTAAAAAATTAAACTTTTTCTAACTCTTTCTCTAGGTTTCATAATATAAAATCATATTTTTAGTTAAACAAATATAGGGCTAATTTTGTAACTTTGGGCAGACTTACATTGCCCAAAAAATAGAAAGTTCTGACGTCTAGTTTTAGGGGGAAAAAACAAATTTGCTCATTCTTTTTTCTTTTATTATTATTTTTGAGACAGAGTGTTGCTCTGTCACCCAGGCTGGATTGCAGTGGCACAATCTTGGCTCACTTCAGCCTCTGCCTCCTGGGTTCAAACGATTCTCCTGCCTCAGCCTCCCAAGTAGCTGGGATTACAGGCGTGTGCCACCATGCCCGGCTAATTTTTGTATTTTTAGTAGAGACGAGGTTTCACCATGTTGGGCAGGCTGGTCTCAAACTTCTGACCTCTGGTGATCCACACAGCTTGGCCTCCCAAAGTGCTGGGATTACAGGCATGAGCCACCACATCCAGCTGCTCATTCTTTTTTCTCATGTGCTTCTACCTGAGAAGTTTCTTTACTGGCACGATTGGTATAAGGGTTTATGTGTAGCTCAAGTTCTCTCTCTCCCTCTTTCTCTCTGACCCTCTCTCTCCCCACCCCTAGCCCCCTCCTGCCCCAAGCAGAGTGCAGAGCCCATCATCTTTATTTGCCCTGCCTTTACTTAGTAAGCATGACCAAATCAGGGCCCAATAGCAATAGGCCCGAACAAGGCCTGTGAAGTCTGTGAATGTTCCTAAGTGTAGAATCTGGAAATTCAGCTCTTTCAGCTGTCAATACCAAGCCACAAACTTAGGGGATAGTGGTTGGAAGCTCCAATTTTAGCCCATGATTACATATATGATCTTTAGCGCATGATTATATGCATGTTCTTTAGCCTAGTTGTACCAAAACAAACAAACAAACAACAACAAAATGGTACTATACTGTCATCATTTTGCTTCTATGTCTGTTTTCAATTTTGTTTTTTTTCCAAAGGGGAAGTATGGTAAACCTCCTTCCACATCCCAATAAGAGCTTCAAAAGTGTTTTCTGTGGTTCTTCTAAAAGTAAATTTCCTAAAAATAGGACAAAAATGGATCCATCAATGAAGAACTGTTACAATGGGACCTCAATCTGTGTAAGATTAAAATTATATAAACTTGATTCTAAAAATGGTTCAATATCAGTAATTAGCAGCTTTTCAGATTCACTAGTAATATGTAAAATCAGATCAAAGTGTGTTTCTAGTCAATTACTGTTGTGATAACCATAGCATGTACACATAAAATATTTTACTTGGCACTTTATCTGTAATGTTACTTTGTTTCAAACAAAACAGAACTTTATGAAGATTATATAGTTACCTCCTGGCTCTACTGTAGAAAAGCATGTAACTTTACTATAAAGTGGGAACAAAGGTGGCAAATGGTATTTACGTACATTTGAAAGTTCCTTTCATTCCTTATATTAATGTTTGGTCAACAATGGACTACAGATGTGATGGTAGTCCCTTAAGATTATAATGCCATGTTTACACTGTGCCTTTTTCTATGTTTAGATATGTCTAGACACAAAAATACCACTGTGTTACAGTTGCCTACATCATTCAGACACTAACATGCTATAGAGGTTTGTAGCCTAGGAGCAATAGGCTATACCTGATGGCCTGGGTGTGAAGTAAAAGTACACAACTAGGTTTGTGTAAGCACACTCTATGATTCATGCAACGATGAAATTGCCTGAGGATGCATTTCTCAGAACATATCTCATCGTTAAGTGACACATGACTATGTTTCATAATGAAATCGTCCCTTAGGAATTTACAAAGTGGCAAGAAAAAAAATCTTTGTTTTTCTTAGTATCTTCTCAGACATGCGTTTCCAGGAGAGCAATACAGGTTGAGCATTTCTGATCTGGAAATCCAAAAATCCAAAATACTTCAAAATCTGAAACTTTTTGAGCACCAACATGACAACACAGTGGAAAATTACACGTCTAACCTCACGTTGAAGTCAAAACTCAGTCAAAACTGTGTTTCATGCACAAAATTATTAAAAATATTGTATAAAATTACATTCAAGTTATGCATATAAGGTGTCTATAAAACATAAATAAACTTTGTATTTAAACTTGGGCCCCATTCCCAAGATATTTCATTATGTATATGGAAATATTCCAAAATCTTAAAAGAATTTGAAACATTTTTTGTCCCAAGCATATCAGATAAATTCTCAACCTGTATAAGACCTGGCCTCCACCATTTTAAGTGCTGTTTGCTAAAGAGTTTAGGAGCAATATTTTCTCCCAATTAAGTTCTAGCAAGCACACAGTCCTTGATCATCATTTCCAATCAATACTGGTGTTCTAAAATAGAGTACTTGTGATTGAATTCTAATGCATGAACAATAAAATGTTATACAAGAGAAAAATATTCAGTTTCTTTATGAGGTCGATATTTACTTCAAATACAGATTAAATAATGCTTTGGTGATCAAAAGCCTGAATTTACAGTTTACTTCAACGGAGAAATCTCTCAGTGAGACAAACACTCTAGCATTAGCCTGTGTCCAGCTCTCGTCACTACTCTATTCTGTCATCTTGGGGAGGAGAAGGTAAGAATGTAGGTAGAATTTAACCTGGTTTAGTTTCAGATTATTCAATTAAATACAACAAATATGTGAAGTCCATTCATTTGTTTTTTTTTTTTTTTTTTTTTTTTTTTTTGAAAACATGTCTTAGCATAGTGCTGGTGAAGGTATTTGGAGCTATTGAGTGCATCCAACCAAAGTAGACCCAAATCTCCTTTCCCTAAATGCAGAATTCAGGAACAGAGGAAAAGCATACAAATGGACACATAATAAATATTCAGCGAATGGAAACTCTGACAAAGAAGAGAGAATTTTGAAAATAATTTAAAGGTTAGAAAAGGCTTCATGGAGTTAAAGGAACTAGAACTAGAACTTAAATGATGAGTATAAGAGACTTTTTTTTCCATCCAGTATCTATTTCCCCTTTTATGAGGGATTACTTGATGCTCCGCTCCGTGTTCAAGCATTTCATGTCCAATGTCATAATGGTCTTGTGACCTAATCTGGCCAGCAGAGCATTATGTTCACTTGGCCACTGATGTCATTCAGGCATGGAAAAATATCCTAGTCAGACCCCTGAGAAAAGTAATTCATAACAATCTTTTCTCACTGCATTAGGGATACAGATCTGGAAGAGCAAGTCATCCACTTTGCTTAGACAAGAAGATTCACGGTAGAAGCACTGGAATTCAGGCTAAGATCTGGAGGTTTTAACTTCAACATTAAAGCAGTTGGACTTTGTAAAGCAAAACAAACAGCATTTGGCCTACAGGCACTATTATAAAATACAAACAGGTATATAAAATTTGTCATATTTTCAGGAAGATTATAGATTTTCCTCTTACATTTGCTTAACATCTTTAAACTTTTTTAAGTTGTGTATTATGTGTATTAATAATTTAAGTTAGGCCATAGAAGTAGGTCATATTCCAGATTAAGAGGTTTGAGAATTCTCAAAGACAGGTTTGGGTTTCTTGTGGCACTTCTCAGACCAATTCTGGATACAAGGCATCCCTGGGTCTAAGATAATATGGAAGCTTGGAAATAACAAGGTAACTTACACAGCTCTTCAATTATCTCAGCGTACATATGTGACTCAGAACTTGAGTAAGACGCAGATTGACTTCCAAATTTCCTCCCAAAGTTAACTCAGCCTACTCCCAGGAATGAACAAGGACGGATTGGAGGTTAGAAGCAAGATGAAGTTAGCCAAATCTCTTTCACTGTCTCAGTTACAATTTTGCAATAGCAGTTTCAGCCTCATCTGAAACAAGGCAAGTTCCCTCCACCTATGAGCCTGTAAAATCAAAAGCAATTTAGTTACTTCCTAGATACTACGGGGGTAGAAACATTGAGTAAATACACCTATCTTAAATGGGAGTAATTGGCCAAAACAAAGGGGTTACAGGTCTCATGCAAGTCTGAAATCCAATAGGGCAGTCATTAAACCTTAAAGTTCCAAAATGATTTCCTTTGACACCGTGTCTCACATCCAGGTCATGCTGATGCAAGAGGTGGGTTCCTGTAGCCTTGGGTAGCTCTGCCCCATGACTTTGCAGGGTACTTCCCATCTTCTGGCTGCTTTCACCAGCTGCAAACCCATAACCCAAGGCGAACCATGAGAAAAACATCAGACAAACTGAAATTGAGGCACATTCTACAAAATGTCTGTGGCTTTTCTGGGTGTGTGGTGCAAGCTGTTGATGGATCTACAATTCTGGGGTCTGAAGGATAATGGCCCCCTTCTTATAGCTCCACTAGGCAGTGTCTCAGTGGGGACTCTGTGTAGGGGCTCCGTCCCCACATTTCCCTTCTGCCCTGCCCTAGCAAAGTTTCTCCATAAGGCTTCTGCCTCCATGGTAAACTTCTGCCTGGACATCCTGGCATTTCCATACATCTTTTGAAATGTAGGCAGAGGTTCCCAAACCCCACAACTGGAGTGGAAGGATAGAAATAAGCCAAGGAGGAAGGCTAGAATGAACCACGTAGTATTGGATTACAGTAGGCAATATCAGTATGAACTTATGTTTACATTCTTATATAAATACAGATGAATACGTGTAGGAATATTTATATGTGGTGTATACAGTGATCAAAGCTGAAACAATTTGAGCACAAAATAAGTTTTGAAAGTAGTATTAGATTATAACTTTAAGTATAAAATATATATCCATGGATATATATAAAATATTCACGGATATATATAAAATATATATCCATAAACCCATGCTGTTATAAATAAACTCATGATTAAATAAATAAATAAATGAAGGAGAAGACAGAAATATCTCCTGCAAAATTCTCCAAATTACCTATGTAGATATTCCTCCCTCAAGTAGCTACAGTGTAAGTTCCTCCCTTTAAGTGTAAGCTACACTTAATGACTTGTTTTCATGGAGAACAGTGTGAAAGGAGGGGAAAGGTAACAATACTGTGGAGAAACTTGGCAAACACTACCTTAGTCAAATAAAGTTAACATTATCAGTGATAAATTATGTTGATAGCCTATAACTTTGATATGACAGAATGAGAACTGTAATTTACCTCTGTGGTCTTCCTTCCCAAACCCATAACCCAAGGTGAACCATGAGAAAAACATCAGACAAACTGAAATTTAGGCACATTCTACAAAATACCTGACCAGTATCCCTCAAATTGTCAAGGTCATCAGAAACAAGGAATGTCTGAGAAACTGCCACAGTCCCCAGGAGCCTAGGGAGACATAATGGCCAAAGGCAATGGGGTATCCTGAATGGGATCCTAGAAAGGAAAAATGATGTTAGCAAAATCTAATAAAATTTTAATGAAGTATGAAGTTTAGCTAATAATAATAATATCTCAATATTGGCTTCTATGTTGTGACAAATGCACCATCATAATGTAAATTGTTAAAATAAAGGAAACAGGTGTTTGTATGGGTATTCAGGAAATCTCTATACTATCTTTGCAACTTTTCTATGATTCTATAACCTATCCTCAAATTAAATAATTATTTTAAAAAATTATGGTTGCTGTATTTTATAAACTCCATTTCAAATGTACAGTCATCTAATTATCTTCCCCAAGGCATGGTGATAGTAGAAACAGATTCTCCATTTCCTGGCTCTATTTAGAGAGCTTTATTCTGGAAATAACATTGTGGGAATGGATAAAAATATTCAATTACTTTTGAATACTTGCTATCAGAAAACAATATTTATGTAATGAGATTGTAACCGTTTATAGCAAGAATTTTCTTCCCTAATAACAAATTCTTGAAGATAAATATGTAATTCCTAAGAATGAAATAAATACATCTTCTAAGACAATGAGCTTACAATATGATGAGGGTTGTTGCAATGCTCTCAGAGTTTAATCGGAAAACAGAGACACTGAGAAGGTAGTATAATTCTTTATTAAAAAAATCATCTATAACAAGACTTTTACTTAATTTAGTCTTAGCTAGTTTATATATTTAAAAAGGAAATTAGATGCACTAGAAAGTAATGAAAGCTAAAGCTATTATTTTTCTGTAAAGTGAATCTAAAAATCTCTTCTGTTGCTACCTTTTCAATCCCTTTGAGATTTTTTTTTACTGAGAGTTTCTCAAGAGATTAAATTTTGTGGGTAAGTGTAATAGTTCCTGCCTAGGTTTTTCTGTTACTGGATCTATGACTTTTCCAACTTTGAAAATTATCTCAGGCAAATTGTGTATCATTATCTTAGTTTGTAAAATAGAAGCACTTTTGAGAAACAAAATGTCCTCAACCATGTATTGCTGATGTATCCAGAAAACAAAGTAGGTTCTTCAGGTTTTTAAAACACTTTGGAAATAAGAATCTTGACTAACCTGCATCCATCACCATTCTCCCTTGTGTGTGTATAGTTGTTGTTTTATGCTTGTGTGTTTGTTTTTGTTGCCATCTCTATTACTTTTCCCAGTAATCCATTTGACTGGGACTATTAAATATGCTGTTAATATTACAAAGCTTTGGTTACCAAGTATATTAGTCTGTTCTCATGCTGCTATAAGGACACCCAAGACTAGGTAATTTATAAAGGAAAGAGGTTTAATTGATTCACAGTTCCACAGGGCTAGGGAAGCCTCAGGAAACTTACAATCATGGTGGAAGGCAAAGCAAACATGTCCTTCTTCACATGGCAGCATGAAGGAGAATGAGTGCCAAGTGAAGGAGGAAGCCCCTTATAAAATCATCAGATCTCAAGAGAACTTACTCACTATCATGAGAACAGCATGATGAAACTGCCCCCATGATTCAATTGTCTCTACCTGGTCCCACCCTTGACATGTGGGTATTATTACAATTCAAGGTGAGACTTAGGTGGAGACACAGAATCAAACCATATCACTGAGTAACTTCCCTGACTCAGTGTAGTGGCACCGGGTGAAAAAAAGTTATTTGTAACTCATAGTTTCATGTATACATTTGTCAGGTTAAGCAAATGGTCTGTTGCCCAATAAACTAACTTGGGTTAAATAAATACATATCCTAAGTTGAATTTATTAAACTAGATAATTTGTATTTAATGCATATTTTAATATTTTATTTTTGTAATATGTATACTTAACACATTATTTAATTTTTAGGTCTGAAATCTAAAAGGAAAACTTGATTTTTTTGTAAGCATGTGGCAACTTATCAGTGCTTAATTTGTAATAGATAACTATTTTAAATGTTTTAAGCTCTATTTTTAATAATGCAGGACTGAATTGTTTCTATCAGGCTCTAAAATGTTAGCACATCAAAACGCAAATGGCATCTTTGAGTTTCTCTCAGTTATAAGAGATAACAAATGTGCAACAAAAAAGAAAAGAGAAAAGAGCTGTAAAAGTGGGCATACCCTTTCTACAGGCATATTGCAGTTAAGCTTTTCACAAATGCTATATGAAAGTCAGAGGAAAATGTTAGAGTTACATCACAGGACCTCCACCATTTAAAGAGAAAAACTGGAAAATCTCTTATGAATATAAGGGCTTCATTTTTTATTTCATGGTTCTGAGGAAAGGTTGAGTCCTACAGCAAGGGAAAATGTCAGGGCAGAATTCATACGGTAGCACCAACATGCACATTGCACTTTGCAAGACATTTCAACCCGTGCTCCTGTTCTGTGGCACGGGGCAATAGGCAGAACTGAGTGTAAAAAAATATGCAGATTGACTCAGTTGAGTCAAGCCTCCTCATGGTGAGCAGGCTCATCTACCTGACTGCTTTTTACCCTTTAAGATTAATCTGAGGAACACTCTTCCTGGGGAGACCCCTTCCTAATTCTTGAAGTTCCTGAACTGTATACATTGGATTGTGATTCTTAACTTGTGGGCATGGTCGGCTAAACTGTAATGTCTCTAAGGGCTTATATTCTCAGTGCCTTGTATAATGACAAGCATAGGGGAAGAGTTCAGTGGTTTGCTGAAAGGACAATTAAACATTAATTTAGAAAAAAGGATGATCAAAAAAAGAAACCTACGTGGGAAGAAACATGAATCCTACATTGAGTTTCATTCAAAAGGAAACTAAAAGTGCTGGGAGGCAGGAGCTTCTTTGAAAACCAGGTAGTGATGAATGAACACACTCATAGGCTGTTGCATTTTGCATGTTGCATTTTGACAAAACAAATTGTTGTGTATAGTAGGATTTTATTTTCTTTCAAGGTTATTAAAATCATTCGTATTCATTCTTATAAATTAAGAATGAAACCCCGTCTTTACTAAAAATATAAAAAATTAGCCGGGTGCTGCAACAGAGCAAGACTCCATCTCAATAAAATAAAATAAAATAAAATAAAATAAAATAAAATAAAATAAAACAAAATAAAACAAAAAGAAGAAGAATGTACATATGGTTGGAGACAGAAGAGAATGGTGATCAAGGTATTTCAAATGGAAGCCATTTATGGCACTGGGAACATTTATGGTGGGTGTACTATGATTTTGTTTATCACACACCATTCCTTCTATTTTGGGTAATTAGCTCACTTATTTCCCTTTGAGATATCTCCTCTTCCAACACTTTTTGTGATTTAGCTGAGACAACTGCCTAATAAAATCCAAAGTAGAGCCTATGAACCTGAAATTATGGGAAATTAGCATATTTCATTTTCTAGTCATAATGATTAGCTGAGACATATACATGTGAGCCAAGTTGGATCAATCAGAGCTTATTCTGGGACTTTTCCCAGTATAACTAGGAGAAGGTAGTCTCTTCCATTGCACTTGAATCTATGAGATACAAATCTTGAGCTGCCAGGTGTCACACAACAGCAGGATATCCCTGAAATGTTGCTCATGCAAAAAAAAAAAAAAAAAAAAAAAAAGCCGAGCCTAATGCCCTAATGATATTGTATGATTCCCCAGAGCAAGCTTATTTTGTAGGTAGAAATGCTGTAAACCTTTCAATGATCAACCAATAAATGGCACATTTTGGCTAATCCAAAATCACAGGAGTGATTCCTATAAGCCTAATTTTTTCTTCTTTAGAAATAAACAATGAAAAGAAAGTTTCAGAGAATGAATGATTTAGATACCAGTCAGAATAATCTCTAAGATTTCTTCTTCTTTTTTTTTTTTTTTCCGATACTATCTACTTGGAGATAAGGGTTTATTCTTTACTCAAAGAAATATTACATTGCACTGAAATATTATAATATAGTTTTAAGCCTCTACTGTTGAAGTTTATTTCTCTGCTTGCGAATTTTTTTTTTTAACATTCAGCCAGTTCTGCTTACTTTTTAGGAAAGCAGCTACAGAGAATTTAGCAAACGAATTGGTATCTTATATAAAGTTTGCTTTGAGCCTTTTTTCTTTTCTTTTTCTTTTCAACAATACTTCTCTTGGGATAGAAATCACTGGCAATAATGATACTAACTACAGTTTAATCATCATTTCATAGCCAAGTCCATCTCTGTTCTTCAGCGGAAATTTTAAGAAGATGTATTAAGTAGTAGCAAGCCTGGTGTGAGGACAAGATTTTTTTTTCAACAGGAACTTCCCTGTTTGAATTATTAGGGTAATGTGAAATGCATTTTCTTTTCTTTTCTCCTCCTTTTTTTGGTCATTAAAGTAATAAATGCTTCAGTTGATGGTATAAATAAATCTTTGTGTGTATCTGATTATATCTAAATGTGAAATTGCTACATCAAATTGATTTCAAGATAGATCACAACAGTTTGTAATATATATGAGTGACTAAATATTGCACCGCTAACAGTATGAATTTTATGAATTAAATATTTGCTTTTTCTGTCAGGTTGGTTTTTAGTCTGATTCCATTCATTTGGTTAATTTTCTTTAGATATTTTGAAGCTATATTATTGAAAGCTGTGAATTTTCTTCAAGAATTGGTCACCCTTTCATTATTAAACAAATAACCTTATTATCTTTTATAATCCTTCTTGTCTTTAAATCTAATTGATGTAATATTGATGTAGTTTCATGAGCTTTCTTTTGCTTAATGTCTTATGGTATATATTTTCCCATTTTTTCATCTTTATACTTTCTATAAACTTATAATTAAATTATATATTTTTAAGTAAATTTATGTGTTTAAATGTTATCTGCCAACATTAGTTTATTACTTGAACTATTAAACTATTTAATTTTTATTTGTATATTATTTCATTTAAATTATTTTAAGAGTATAATTGAGTTTATGTGTACCATCATACTATTTGCTAGCAATTTTGATGTTCTTTTCTTTCTTGTCTTTTTTGGATTAATTAATTTTATCATCCATTAACTATTTTTAGTGGCTTTCCTAGAAATTACATGTGTTTTTATTCATTTAACTCTGATATTAAACATTACTATTGCAACTTCTCTAGAAGCCTAGTGCTTTAGAACATTTTAACTTCATTATCAGTTTTGCTTTTGCATTACTGCTATATTTTACAATATATTGCATGAACTATATATAGTGCAAATATATTCAAAACTCCACAAGCCATTAATTATTGTTTTGGGAACTCAATATATTAAATTCACTGACATATTCACCCTCTTCATTCCTTCCTGTGGTCTTGACTTTCTGTCTGAGATCATTTTACCTTCGCCTGAAGAACACCCTTTATAGTATTTCTTTTAGTGAGAGTTTACTGGTGATGAATTTTCTTAGTTTTTGTTTGTCTGAAAATGTCTTTATTTTGCTGTTGCTTTCATGCTTCTCTGGATTTAGAATATCAAGTTGGTAGTTATTTTCTTTCAGCATTTTAATGATGCTATTCCATTGTGTTCTACCCTTATTTGTTTTTGTTAGTAAGTCAGCTATCATCTTATTGGTGATCCTTTGAAAGCGACAATTTCTTTTCTTCAGAGTGCATTTAAGATATTCTCTTTGACTTTGGCTTTTTAACGTTTTAGTATGATGTTCCTTAGTGTGCCTTCTTTTGCATTTATCCTCGTTGGTGGTGTTGGCAAGGCTTGAATCTATGGATTGATGCCTTTTTCAGCTTTGGAAAATCTTCAGCTATTCTCTCTTAAAATATTTCTTCTCCCACTATTATTTCTCCTCTCATGTTGGGACTCAGTTTACATATAAGATCTTTCCACTATGGCTGAAATATCTCTCTGGAGAGAGACAGAGATAGAGAGAGACAGCGAGAGAGAGAGAGAGCAGATCTTTCCTACGCTCCCATTTCCAGTTCAACAATCCTCTCTTACCGTATGTCCCATTTGCTGTTAAAACCAATTATTGAATTTTTAATCTCAGTTACTGTATTTTTTGACTCTAGAATTTTCATCCGATACTTTCTATAGATGGCAGTTCTTTTCTCCTTCTTGTCTTCTAGTTTTGAACATGTTTATCAAAATTATCTTAAATTGCAGGACTAATAATTCCAATATCAGAATCACCCCATGAGTTTGTTTCTGCGGTCTCCCTTCTCTCTGTCTTTCTCCGTCCTGTCTTCTGGCATTCCTATTCATTTCATACTTAATTATAGATGTTGTATTTTTAAATATTATAGAAGTTCTGACTGCTTTTCCTCAGCAGGAGGATTTACATTTGCTTCTATCTGGCAGCAAGAATAGGGGCAGACCACTTTAATCCAATGAGGGATTGAGCTAATTTTAGTCTAAGCTTCAGTTTTTGTAAAGCTAGTTCTGTTTATAGGCAACCCTTTCTCTTAGGAAGCAGCCTTCAGGAGCCCCAACTGAGAACACAGGCATTTGTTGGGACTCCTGCTCCCTCCTTGGCTGGCCCTGGCTTTCCAGTTCTGCAAGACTGCTGAAAGCACTCCTTGGCTTCTTCAGCTTCATACCAATCATGCTCTTGTTTGTGTCTCATACAATCAACCCTGTACTGCTTTCAACGAGCAAAAAATTTTTAAGGGGAAAGAGTGGTGCTGAGCAACACGTTTCTCTGACGTTGCCTGGAGGACTTGCTACATCCCAAAGTCCAATTTATTTTGGTCTCTTTTGCTATGTGAAACTGCCAAAAACTCAACTCAGGTTCTCTCCTCCTGAGCCACCAGTTTTTGCTCTGCTTCTCAGACTCTCTCTTGCTGCCAGTTACTAACCCATAAAAGCCTTGAGGGAAAAGAAGTGCAGAATATGGAGTTCCTCTAATGGTTCTGCTCTGCTTTACGGGATCTTGGCCTCTCATGTTCTGTGCCCTGACAGCTCTCTTGTTTCCTAAAACAGCTTTTTTAAAAAGTATACCGCTCTTCTAGGTGCCTTTGGTAGGAAATGTGGTCAGATACAAGCTCATAGCCAGAAAAAGAAGTCTTTGAATATTTTTATTTTGCATATTGACTAATAAGCGGCCTTTACACACCTAAACCATTGTTTATTTGAAGGATGTGCTTTTTTTTTTCTATTCGTTCAAACTCCTTTTTGATTTACAGGAGTACTTCATAAGTTAGTTGTCATATATTATTAGTTTTTTCCTTTAAGACCTCAATTACTACTCAGAAACAGTTATTTTCTTACCCTTTTCCAGACATTTTCCTATTTTTCCCGTCTGGTTTATTTTTATTAAAATTTAATTTTAAAATGTATCTAACTTTAATTTTATTGCATGGAAAGTTAGAGAAATTTTCTCCCCAATTATTTAACACCATTTGTTGAATAAAACATTCTTTCCCACTGCCTTGGAATTTCACCTTTTTCAAATAGTAAATTATTATATACAGTCTAGTTTTTTTTTAATTCTCGTTAATCTATTATTACACCTATAACGTGCTGTTCTAATGACCGAACTCCAATAATTCATTTTACTACCTGATGGTTCAAGTACCTTCTCATTGCTCTTTTTTGTCAACTTTATCTTGGCTGCTTACGTCAGGATTTGTTTGCCTGCGTGTCAGAAGTGATTAAGATCTGTCCTAAAGCAGTAGCAGTGGGGATATAGAGCAAAGACAGAGTGAGTGGTACCGAATATTGCCATCTATAGGGCCTGATGGATTTAACGGCTAGAGAAAAAAAATGGCATCTCACATGATTCTAAGCCTTCCGGCTTGGGAAACTAAGAGAATAGTAGTGTCATTAATTAAGATTGAGAATACAAAGAAGATTATCACAGAGGGAGCATCATCTGTCGCGAGAGCAGAAGCAGATGGAGCCTAGGTAATTGTAAGAGATTGGTGATACGAAATGGCTGTTTGGCTAGTAGGATAGAAATTTGACTTGGGAATATTTAAAAAAATAAGTGAAATCCAGCTTGCATTAGATATCAAATGAAATTTATCGTGGCATCAATTCTAATGGATTCATAATTTTTAAGGAGCAGTCCACAGAAGCCTCTTTCATATATTCATCCACATGAAATACACTACTAGGCTGTAAACTTTGGGGAGGGGTATGGAAGGCAGACAGATTAAGGGTAGGAACTTTTTGGACAAAAAAGTTGCAAGTGAGGAATTTGAATCTAATGATAGTAAACCTGTTGATGTGGTCAATCATAAATTCTA
The DNA here is from genome assembly GCF_009828535.3 of Hylobates moloch. Lineage (NCBI taxonomy): Eukaryota > Metazoa > Chordata > Mammalia > Primates > Hylobatidae > Hylobates > Hylobates moloch. Next base: position 145,529,944 of record NW_026652277.1, on the reverse strand, counting down.
CTTTTATAAAGAAAGAAATGAAGCTTGACTGATCATTGAAAATGTCAAATAGGATTACAAAGAGTTGAAACAGTTTTATAAGCTCCATATCAAAACTAGGCAGTATTTATCTTTTAGGTCATTTACATGATGGCCATGGTAGAACTGAGATGTCCCCTGACCCTCTGTATCTGGCTATGCTCTCTGCAGCCTAAGGCCAAAACAGTTAATAGATAAGCACCTGGAGTTTGGTTACTAAAGAAAACGTGTAGATTCCTGTCATCTTTCAAGTGTATACATACCAACCAGTATTCTTTTTTTTTTTTTTTGAGACAGGGTCTTGCTCTGTCATTCAGCCTGGAATGCAGTGGCATGTTCACAACTCACTGTAGCCTCGAACTCCTGGGCTCAAGTGATCCTCCTTCCTCAGCCCCCTCACAGCTGGGACTACAGGCATGTGCCACCATGCCTGGCTAATTTTTTAATTTTTTTGTAGAGACAAAGTCTCACTATGTTGCCCAGGCTGGTTTTGAACTCTTGGGCTCAAGCAATTCTCCTACCTCAGCCTCCTAAAGTGCTGGGACTACAGGTATGAGCCATCGTACCCAGCCTCAACCAATATTCTTTTACTTTACCTTAAAGAGACTTAGGAACTACCACTTTAATTGTATATATTTTAAATATTGTTTCAGTTACATGCAAAAAAATAGAGAGGGGCAGGATTTTGAAGAGATCAATGTTCATGAGGTTTCTCCTGCTTCCTTTGACGCTGATCATTTCCCCTCCTAAATTTCAACAACAAGATCAGAATTGTGGAATTGTGAACTTGGAAGAAATTATAAAATTTATTGGACTCTTCTACTTCATCTCCATTTAGTAAATAAAACAAATGAAAATCAGAGAAGACAAGGCTGACGTTAGCCTGTAAATCAAAAGCACGACTAAACCCAGAAAACCAAGGTTTCCTGACAAGTAATTTTAATACTTTCTACTATAGTGTAGAGATTAGAAAACTCATTTTAATGTACTTTGTTAATTTACTGTATCATTTTGCATATTCTATCCCTACCCTACCCTCCTTTAAGATTCAGCAAAATTTTTAATGTGGAAGAATAAAAAGTGGTTTCAATACTGTCTCCAGAGTATAGTATCAGAATTCTAAAAAGAGCTGACACAAAGCACTTTTATTACCAATTTTAATGTAAAGGCACTGACAGTATGCAAATAAGGCACAAAGCCAAGCTTTAGAAATGAACTAGAGAGAGAATGAATTCACACGGTGCCATTTTTAAGATTAGACTTTAGTCCTAGGTTCCTGTTCTTTGTTGGTGGGCAAGCCACAAGCAACTCTGACCTCAGTTTTGCTACCATAGTAGATGCACACCTGGATTAACAAAGGACAGAATGCGCTACTTAGCATGTCTCGTTTTTTAGGCAGCGTCTGTTCACCCCACCCCCATCCTGTTCAACTTCAATGTCAGAAGGAAATGAAGCCACAGTGTGAACAAAAAGAGCTATAACATTTTTTGTCTCCTGCTTCCTTCCTCCCTCTTCACTGTCCTCCCCACATAGAGCTACTCCACCCCACTCTGGCTGTAGTGTGACATTCCTGCCTGCCTGAGGAAGAAATGGTGAGCAGGAGCTGCAATTGCAGACAAGTGTCACCCAGAAGCCGCAAGTTTCTGTGAGCACCAGGTCTACAAACTACCCAAGGCATAGCAATGGCATTATCACTGGAAGAATTCGTCCACTCCCTTGACCTCAGGACCCTACCCAGGGTTCTAGAAATCCAGGCAGGCATCTATTTTGAAGGTAAGCACTCTCCAATACCTTTACTGGCTAGAGCATTCTTGTAAAGTATACATTTTTGAAAATTGGAGGGGGGGTGGATTTTAACAGCGAATATGTGAGTTCTGGTAAAGGAAAGGTGACCACAAAAGAGAGAAAGTAATGAACCGACCAATGAATGGTCAAAAGCCAATGGTGATGGAGAGGGGAGAAACTAGACAGGACTCTGGGACAGACAGAAATAAGGAATTGAGTGAAGCTTCTTGAGCTTTCTGTAGGCCTTGAATGGTGAGCTATTTCTGCCTTTGCTTTGAAATTGGTTGTAATCAAGAATAATAAATTTAGTTATCAATATTTATGTTTCTACAATATAAAAAATAAAATTTAGCTTGCTAAAACAAAAGCAACTATCAAAGGCACAGTGTTTAGAAAGAAGTATTTCCAAATATTTCCCAAACTTTTAGCTTCTAAATGGTGCTTATACCAATGTTTTTCTCACTCTGTAGTGGCCTAACTCTGAATTCCTTAAATAATGAAAATTTTAATCTGAAGGTATAGAAATTATTGCTACAAGATAATTTTTAAAAAATTGATGTTGAAAACTCAGAGTTCAATTAAACTTATTGAATAATAAGATAGTGAGTTTTGGTGTAACTCACTATGTTAATTCAGGTAAAAGAACATTAAAACCTCCAATATACAACCTAGAATCTTTACGTGGTTAGTTTGAACACATAGAATACAATGAATAATTTTGTAGGTGTATTTCTGGCCTCAAGAATGGTAGAAGTGAAGCAGTTGTAGAATCAGATCAAGACAAAACTACCAGGAAAATAACTTAACTGTTGGTAGGCAGGCCTTTCTTGTTCATAGACAAAATAATGTACTATATATTATGTTGCAAAGTAAAAGAAAGATTAACACGTCAGCTCCAGTTTATATATATATACATATATATATATATATATATATATCTCTACATTCATACATATATATATATATATCTACACACACACATACTTGCAGGTCAGGTGATTAATTGATATGGGCTGTTATCAGCTTAGTGTACAGTTTTATTTAACTAATTTGTAAGTTGATTTTTGGAATCAGACTATGTTCTGCCATGTATAATCATATTATCAATGTCTATTTCTAAGCCAGCCCCAAATCATTTTTTGCCTCATGGTTTGTGTTTTTTAGGCCTTATGTAAAAAGTCTTTCTTTATGTCTACTTTAAAAAGACATTTTCCTATGTTGTTTTTATCAACTTTACAGTTTCATATTTTGCATTTAGTTTTTAGTCTATTTGGAGGACAATGTTATGAATTGTACAGGGATCCAATTTTAGTTTTCTCTATACAGTTCACATGATTTCCAGGTACCATTTGCTAAGCTGACAATCTTTCTGCCATTGATTTTTGTTGCCTCCTTTAAATCATATTATATGTTCACCTCTGTATCAGTCTGTCTCTAAAATATCTCTTCTATTCCATTAGTTTATTTTTTTCTTAATTGCCCCCAAACACACTATTTTTGTAACTATGGCCTTGGAATATGTGTTAATATAGAAACGATGTATAGACCAATCCCTTGTTTTCAATCCTTTTTTCCTAAATTGGCTTGAATATTCATAGACTTTGAAAATATTTTTATAGATATATAATATATATATACATATTTATGGGATACATGTGATATTTTGATACAGTGTGTAATGACCAAGTCAGAGTAATGGGGATATTATTCATCACCTCAAACTTTTACCATTTCTTCATGTTAGGAACATTCCAATTCCACTACTCTAGTTATTTTTAAATATACAGTAAATTATTTTTAGCTATAGTCACCCTATTGTACTACCAAACACTAGGTCTTATTCCTTTTAACTGTGTTTTTGTACCCATTAATCAACCAACCCCTCTCTATCCCCCTCCCACTACCCTTCCCAGCACCTGGTAGCCATCATTCTACTCTCTATCTCCATGGTATCAATTTTTTTTTAGCTCCCACAAATGAGTGAGAACGTGTGATATTTGTCTTTCTGTGCCTGGCTTATTTCACTTAACCTAATGTCCTTCAGTGCTGTTCATGTTGTTGCAAATGACAGGATTTCATTCTTTTTTATGGCTGAATAATATTCCACATTTTATTTGTCTATTCATCCGTTGATGGACATTTAAGTTGATTTCATATTTTGGCTATTGTAAAAACATGTGAATGCAGATATCTCTAATATACTGATATCTTTTCTTTTGAATATATATCCAGCAGTGGGATTACTAGGTTGTATGTAGTTCTATTTTTTTTTTTTTTTTGTGAAAACTTCACACTGTTTCTCACAGTGACTGTACTGATTTACATTCCCATCATTGAGTATAAACGTTCCCTTTTCTCCACATCCTCTCCAACATCCATTATTTTTTATCTTTTTGATAAAAACTATTTTAACTGAAGTGAGATAATATCTCATGACTTTTTAAATGAATTTTTATTAAATCAATTGATTCTATAAGAAATCTAACTGGGATTTTTATTGGATTTATTGATTTGGGAGATTAAGTTGGAAAGAATTGACATTTTATATTGTTTTAAGAAAGAACTTGGTATGTCCCTCTATGTGTCCAGACCATCTTCTTCATACCTTATTATTTTACTACTATGTTGTACTTCAATTAAGAGGGAAAAAAAAACTAAATACCTTGATCATTTTCACAATATAAACACATTCATGTAACTGCCACCCTGGTCCAGAAATAGAAAATTCCAAGTATTCCAGAAGCCCTATCCTGTGCTCTTTCTCAGTCATTTTCTACTATCTCCCTCAAGTGTAACCACTGTCATGACTTTTGTCCATTTATGACCCTTACATAAATGGAAAACTACAGTATGTATTCTTTTCTGGTTGGTATATCTGTTTAACATTATATTTGTGAAACTAATCCATGCTGTTTTATATTGTTCATTCGTTTTCAGTGTATGTTATTCCATTGGATGAATATACTACAATTTATATATTAATTCTACTGCTAATAGGCATTTGGATTATTTCTGGCTTGGAGTTACCAGTAATTTTGTCATGAAAATTCCTGTACATGTGTGCCTACATGTATATGCATTAAGTAGGGCATAAAAGTAAGTGGGATTTCTATGTCATATTGTATGTGTACATTCAGCCTTGGAAGGTAATGAAAAACAAGTTTCTTAAGTAATCCAATTTACTTTCCTACAAGCAGTATATGTGTGTTCCAATTAACTCATATGCTTAGTAACACGATATTATCAGTATTCTTAATTTTAGTCATTCTGGCAAAAGTATAGTGGTAGCTCATGGTTTTAGTTTTCATCTCCCTGATGACTAATAAGATTGAGCAACTTCTCATGTATTTCTTGGATTTTTGGAGCTACTCTTTTTTGCAGAGGTGGTTTATATTTCTTGCTCATTTTTCTGTTGAATTTTATACACTTTTGTTATTGATTTGATGGAGTTTATGTGTATATATATTTGGGATATTTACTCTTTCTCAGTTTTCTGTGTTGCAAATTACTTTCTTAGTCTATAGCTTCATATTTTATTTTCAAAATTGTGTATTTTAATGGACGAAAGTTTTCCACTTTAGTGATAGTGTAGTCAATTTGTATTTTCCTTTTTCTGTATTGTCAACAATTTTTTTCTTTACCCTAAGTTCATGAAAATATCTATTATCTTCTAGAAATCCTATTGTTTACCCTCACCTTTAGATCTGCAGTCTACCTGGGTTTATGTTTTTGTTTATGGTTTGAAGTTGAGAGCAATATTTATTTTTCTCTTCTATAGAGTCAATTGGTGCAGTGACATTTATTGAAAAGCTGCCTTTTCTCTATCGTCTTACTCTGTTAACCTTACTTAGAAATAGTGTCCATACATGCCTCGGTCTTTTCCCTTTTATGCTGTTCTATTCATCTACTTGCTATCCTTACATCAATTTTTCCTGTCTTAAATAATGTGGATATGCAATATCTAATATATACTTTCTATTAGATTATATATAATAATATGCTACAGAGCCATGGTTCTCAAACTTAGTTGTGCATTAAAAATACCTGTATTGATTTTAAAATATAAATGCCTAGGTTTCTCCTCAAGAGGTAAAGATTCAATTATGTAAAAGGTAAGGCATCACCATCAGGTTTTTGAAAATCTTCCTGATGATTATAACACACAGCCAAATTTGATAACTACTACTTTAGAACAGGTTCTCTCAATTTATTATTCCTCTTTAAGTTTAGCACTTTGAATTTTCACATACATTTTAGAATTAACTTATCAACTTCCTCAAAAGTCCTCCTGGAATTTTGATTAGCTGTGCGTTGGTTTGGAGAAAATCGGCATCATTTTAAATTAAGTCTTCTGACCACTGATCTGGTATAGCTCTCTAGTTATTTAAGTCTATTTTATTTCTGTCAATAACATTTTATATTTTTTGTACAGATCTTGTATTTTTTCGGATTTATTTTTAGTTATTTGATTTTTTATGACATTTTAAATGATACCTTTAAAATCATTTTCTCTTTGTTGTACTTATTGAATTTTAAGAATATATCTTTAACTTATTTTGGATATGTTATGTGTACATTTGCGTTGTCTGTGAATATTGATGGATTTTGCTTCTAGTATAATACTGAATATAGAGGTAATGATAAAAAAAAAGATCTCTGTATTTCGTTCATGACCACTGAGAGCAATTTTCAGTAATTCACCATTCATTATGTTTGTTTTAGGTTAAATTAGTTCTAGTTTTCTAACAGGTTTTAAAAACTTGAATATATGTTTGACATTTATCAAATATTCTTTTTGTAACTTTTATGATAATTACATGGTTTTTTTACATTAAAAAAGTGTTAAACATGCTTTTAATTGTGGAATACAACCAATGGGGTCATATTTCACTGAATTTGGCTTACTATTTTTTTTTTGTTAGAATGTTTGTATCTCTTTTAGGGAATGATATTGGCTTATGGTTTTTATTTTTTTGTAATATCCTAGCCAGGCTTTATTATCAAGTTAGTTGAACTTATGGAACTTCTTGGTTAGAGTCTTTTGTTATTTTCCTAAAGATTTTATGTAACTTTGGTGTTATTGCTTATTTAAATATTTAGTAGAATTTTCAGTGGAGGCCTCCTGAGCTGAGATTTCTCATATAGAAATGTTTTAAATTATGACTTCAATTTTTTAATAGTAAAGTCTTTTCATCCATGAGCATAGTTTGTCTCTCATTTAAACAAGAGAATAAAATATCTTCTACATAATTTATCACAGTTTAAAAAAGTGTCTCTATAGAGTTCTTATGTATCCTAGGCTAGTTCCTAGAATGCACACACACATACTTACATCATGTGTATATATATATATATTGCTATACTGAGATCATATTTTGTCTGTTTTCCCATTGGTTGTCTCTAAAGTGAAGAAATGCAGTTAAATATGATTAGTAATATTTATAAATTCCCTTGTTAATTCTAATAGTTTATATTTTTTATTTCACTGGTTTTCTTAAATAGATATTAATGTCAGAAACATCAAGTTGTGTCTCTTTCTTACCACAAATATTTTTTCTTACCTTTTTATTATAGGCTAGAGCCTTCAGTATTGTATCAAGCAATAGTGGAAATCCTTGTCTTATTCCTAGTCATAAAGAAAATCATTTAAAGTTCCTTGTTAATATATTGTGTACCAAATTTTGGTGTTTAACCTTTACTCAGCTAAGGAAGTTCCCAACTATTCTTTGCTTTCTAGGTGTTTTCATAATAAAGAGGTATTGAACTTAATCAATGCTATTCCATCATTGATTAAGATAATAATGTGATTTACTTTCTTTAGTGTGTTTATGTGAGTTAACTTTAAAGATTTTTCAAATGTTGGAGGATCCTTTCATATAAATAGATATTATATATAAATATACATATTTTCATATAAATATATGTATTTTCAAAAAATATATACTTTTTGAAATACAATGTAGGAATTTGATATTACATTTAGGATTTTTACATTTAATCATAATTAAAATGAGCCAATAGACTTATTCATTTTAGATTTCAGATAACATTAGCTTCTGAAAATTAGTTACACAAATTTTGCTATTTCTGTTTTCTGAGATAATTTTCTAAAAACAGGTTTAACAATCTTCTTAAAAATTTGTTAGAGTGCTCCTGGATGACCTACTAAACATGGAATTTTTTTGGAAAGAAGCTAGAATTTGGTTTTGTTAATATTCTCTATGTTTTGTTTCTTTTATTATTTCTGATTCAGTCTCATTTATTTTCTTGTTTGTCTGTTTTCTCTCTTGCTCCTTTTCCAGCCTCCTATGTTGAATCGGCAACCATGTTTAATACTTTGTTTGCTTCTTGATAAATGTGTTTAAAACTATAATTTTTCTCTAAGTATTTTGAACTGTTTCCTATAACTTTTGCCATGTAGCATTTTCATTATTCTTCAGATCTAATTATAATGTATTTCTTTTTAAATCCAATAGCTATTAATTTTGTTTTTTAGTGATCATATAAGATTTTGTTTGCTATCCTTTTGCTTTTAATTAATAATTGTATTGTATTTTGTTGGAGATTGATAGTCTTTCTTTGGTATTGATTGTGGTTTCCTTTACTTTGTGGTATGAAACATGTTCTACTTTGGAAATGCTTCCTGTGTGCTCAAAAAAAGTATGCTTTGTTTTTTGGTATAACACCTCTCTTTATATGCCAAATAGCTTGAGTTTTTATTTGTTTTGTCCAGATTATTTATCTCACTGCTTATTTTTCATATGCTTAATCTGTTATTTACTTTATAAGTTGTACATCTATCTGGTTCACTCTTCATTTCTGTCTTTTATTTCATCAAAATTTTTTTGAGGTTCAGTTGCTCCATGCACCTATGTTAGAGAGTTACATCTTTTTACTGTATTATCATCCTTTTTCCTTGATGATTTTTTTTTCTTTAGGATGTATTTTGTTAGACAATGTTACTACTCCAGCTTTCTTTTGGTATATCATTTTCTAAGCATTTGTTTCCAATATTTTGGGGTTCTATTTTTTGTTTTATGTGCAAGGAAACACATTCTTTGTCCTCTTTCTGCCTTTTGTCTCAGTTCAGGCAGTGGAGCCAGGTTCCACCCGTCCTGTGGTGATGATGACTCTGTGACAAATTTTGGGGGATGAGAGGTTTAAGGGAATTTGAAAAAGTCTGATGTCAAATCATGTGAGGTTCTGTGGTATTGGATTGAATACTCCCCGTTGACAACCACAGTGGTAATAGAGAGAATGTTCTTCACAAGAACATGTTGCTCAAGCATTTATTATTTTAGGAGCCCTATTGATGTGAAGCGTTTATGCCCTATTGAAGTGAAGCACAGGATTGTGGGTTATAAGCTCAGGACTCTGCCTCCTGGATAAGTTATAAATGAGAGGTGGTTCCATGGTCAACTTAAAACATTGAATATTTGTCCTCTGTTACAAAAAATAGGTTTTATCATAACCCTGAGGTATGATGTGAAGATTAATTGAGCTATGGCATATAAGGAATTTAGCAAAATGACTGGCCGAGAGTAATCTTTCAGTAAATCATAACTATTATTATTATTACCTTAATGCTGGTATATTGTAAAGAAACTGCTCAATTATTTCAAAAATTAAAACAAAACTGATTTGAATTTGTCTACTGTTACATACACCAACATAAATTGAATATGAAGAAAAATAGTAAAAGGTAAAACATTAACAATAAAACCATTTAAATAAACCACATAAAAATGTGAAACTGAAACTTTACAAAGTGAAAAAATTAAATTTATAAAATAAAAAGCTTCCTTATTCCCAAAAAAACCCAAACTACATAAATGTGGAAGAAAGACTAACTCTATACTAGGGGAATATTTACATAATATAGAGCAGACAGACTATAAATATCCTGAATGTATAAGGAATTACTAAATAACAATAAACAAAAGTGAATATAAAGATGTAAAAGGCAGTTCACATACCATACTAATATTAAAAAATTCAAATCTCTATCAAAAATGCTAATGAAACAATAAATCATTATTTCTCTTTCAGGTCATAGGTATTAAAAGATTCACAAAAGTTATCGTAGGCATGAATGTGTGGAAAGGAGCCGAGGCACACTTGGTAATGTGTAAACGGTTACAGACTTTCTAGGTTGCAACTGGGTACTATTTATCTACAGAGAAAAATGTTTACAAACATCCAATCACTAGAAATTAATTTTAAAATACAATTACAAAAAGCAAAATAATGATTACATTTGAATGCTCGTAGAAGCATGTTTTATAGAAAAATGTTAAGCAAGCCTAGAATGGAATAGCTTACATACATCCTAATAATGCATTATCAGGCATTGTCAAAGGGTCTAGAATTACAGTTGGGAAAAAAAGTAAAGCCCTCCCCTCTTGGAGCTTGTATTCTAGTAAATGGGACAAATGACAAACCTAGATTTAGAATATATACAAGTGTCATGAAGCACTGACTGGAGAGTAAAGCAAGGTGAGGTGAAAGGTGATCTTTTGATAGGGTGACCAGGGCAGATGATCTCTGATGAAATTTGTGCAGGGACCTGAATAAACTGAGGAAATAAGCCTTGCCCACGTCTCGAAAAACATCCCTGCTGAGGACAGAACAAGTGCAAACTACTGAAGAGCTTGTTTTGTCTGGATAAGAAACAGGGAGCAGCCCAGTGGTGCTGAAGGCAAGGAATTGGGGGAAGGCTGGTGGGAGAAAGACTGGGGCTTGGGCAGGCCCAGACCTTGTAGGCCTTGAAGGCCAGAGTGACACTGAATGTGGTACAGAGTGGGGCTGGGAAACCCGTAGGACCTGTAAGATAATGTGGTCAGGCAAGGCCACTCTGAAGAAATGATTTTGGAGCAGAGACTTGAATATTGAGAAGGAATCAGCCAAGGAAAGGTCTAGGTTCTGGAGTGTTCCAGAGTGAACAGACAGTGCAGACATCTGGTGACCAAAAGGAGCTTTGTCTGTTTGAGGAAGAGAAAACATATCCCTGTACTTTGAGCATGTATAAAGCAGGGAGAAGATCATATGAGAAGAGGTTTAAGGAATGGGCAAGAGCATTTCAAGGAGTTTGGGTTTTATGAGACTCCAGTGACCAGTTTGAGCAGCAGACTGACAAGACCTCATTGCCATTTGAGGAAGATCACTGGCTACTTTGGGGAGAACAGGCAATAGGGAGGCAAAAGTGGAATGATATATTAGGAGACTGCAATAATCTAGAGGAGAGGTGATGGTGCCTTGATTTAGTGTGAAGAGAAAGGAACAGTTCAAGAGATGCTTTGGAGGTAGAAATGTCAGGACTTTCTTTTTCTCTCTTTCTTCTTCTTCTTTTTTTTTTTTTGAGGTGGAGTCTCTTTCTGTCACCCAGACTGGAGTGTAGCGGTGCAATCTTGGCTCACTGCAACCTTCACCTCCTGGATTCAAGCGATTCTCCTGTCTCAGTCTCGCAAGTAGCTGGGACTACAGGTGCTCGCCACCAGGCCTGGTTAATTACTTTTTTGCATTTTTAGTAGGGACGGGATTTCACCATATTGATCAGCCTGGTCTTGATTTCCTGACCTCAGGAGATCCATCTGCCTTGGCCTCCCAAACTGCTGGGATTACAGGTGTGAGCCACCACACCTGGCCAAAATGTCAGGACTTTCTAATGGTTTTGAAATTGAGGTGAGAAAATGAAAAGACTAAAGGATGAATTCAAGATTTTGGCCTAAACCACTGGGTAAATGTTTGGTATTTGACAGAGTCATGAAGCCCAGGGGAAGATGAGGTTTTAGTAAGAAAAACAAAAGTTCTGTTTTGGACATATTAAATATAAATATCTACTACTCAGCCAAGTGGATATTTCAAGTTAGGCAATTAAAAATCCAGCTTGGGCACAGAGGACGCTTGTGGTTGGAATGCCCTATCCATTACCTAATTGATTAGGACTTTATTTGATCAAAAACCTCATCAATTTAAAAAAAGAGGATGCCGCTTTCCATACGTGTATTTCTCTATTGATATTTATATTCCTTCCAAAGCATACATAATAATAAAATTATTAAAAAGAAAGATAAAATTGATAATATCTTATACAATTTTAATTTTTGTTAATAATATCCACTATTTTTCTCACAAAAGCTGTTAACTCTATTGTAACAACTAGTTTTTAAATTAATATATAATAATTGTACATATTTATGGGGTACATGTAATATTTTGATTCATGCATACAGCGTGATCAAGTTAGAGTAATTAGGATACCTTTCACATCAAACATTGATCATTTCTTTGTTTTGGGACTATTCCAAATTTTTTCTTCCAGTTATTTTGAAATAGACAATAAGTTATTATTCACTATGGTCACCCTCCTGTGCTATTGAACACTAGGCTTTATTCCTTCTATCTAACTGTATTTCTGTATCCATTAACCAACCTCACTTCACCCCCTTCTCCCCTCTACCCTTTCTAGCCTCTGGTAACCACCATTCTACTCTCTTCCCTCCATGAGATCAATATTTTTAGCTACCACATATGAATGAGAATAAAACATATTAACTATTAATCTATTTTTAGCAGAAGTCATATTACTGAAAATTATTGAAAATATTACATATTTTGATTACTGAATACTGTTTTGGAAAATGCTGATTATCATGTGACCCAGTGATTCAAATGGTTCTAATTAATTTATTTTAGTACTTGTTTTAATGACAGCTATTGAAGATACCTCATCAAGGTCCAATACACATTATATGTAATCTACTCATACAGCAGGTTTATCATTAATATTTGTGGCTATCACTCTATATGTGAAATAATCTTCATAAATTTCATGTTATGAAATAATCTTCCAAATCTGATTTTGGCAGTTTCATTAGATAGCAGTTGTACGCAGACAATGACAAGATTGTGCTAATAGAAGACGTGTCACTCTGTCATTTTCTTCTTGATAGGGCCTGCAGTCTTTAATTCTCAAATGTCTGTGTTGGCATCTTGTGACGTTATGTCTATTTTGTGAGAGTGAGTATAGATAAAATTAGATTATAAAATTCTTACATTTTTTGAAATTCCCAATCTGTCTTAGTATGTGACTTACCATACATGTCATATGACTATTTGATGCAGAGATAAATTAGGATTTTTAATATTAAATACTAGCAACTTTGAAATTAAATAATAGTAACTCTTTCTGTTAAATATTAGTATAGTTTAGTTTTCATATTTGTTTTATGTGGAAATGAATACGAAGTTCTAATATTTTCCACTTTAACCTCATATCTTGTAATACTCTATGGAATATGTGGCCCAATTTAGAGATCCCTGCAAGGAGCTAACACAATTGCTGTTATGAGTCCCTCTCAGATTAAAGCTCTGGATAGTTATGTATGACATATGCCATAGATAAATTGGCTTGTGCTAACTTGTCCTCTTCAGTTCTGTAACTGAGAAGTTTATAACCAAAGAACAAATTTGAGGGAAAAAAATGGTGTTCATTTGTTCCACTTTTCCACCTCTTTTGAGTACCTGGTATGCTTGTACTTCCCAACCCTTTTGTGGTCACAAGATTACATGACTTGTATTGGTGAATGTACTGAGAACAAAAATAATGTGTATAATTTGGTACAGATGCTTTAAGAACCAGTTCATAATTAAACATATTTCATCATGGTAGACTATGTCAAAATGAAATCTTCAATAGCCTATGTTGCTAAGTGACTACAATTAGCAGAGACTATGTCCTCACCCACCTGTACTGGACATGTAGTGAAATAAGAAATATACTTTATTGTTTAATCTCTGAGATTTTGAGGCTGTTATCTTAATATAAGCTACACTTCTCTCACTGATACAATAAATTATTTTTATTATGACTGGAAGTGAAGTTATTATCAACTTCAAAAAATTCAAAACCAGGCATATTCTAAAGAGAGTCATATAATGTCAGGGAAGTTACTTGGGTAATAATGCTACCACATGTTCATAAGAAAGTGATTTTATCACTCTATTCAGGAAGCATCTGTTGCTTCTTTAACTACTCTTGATATTGCTAACATTACCATTTACCCCTGTTGACTTTGTACAAGAAGCCATTTTGGTGTTGATTTAAAAATTTAGCAAAAAACAAAATTGGTTTGCATTATGATCTTTTTTGAAGAGCTGGATATTATTTTTTTTTTGCTTTAGAAAAACACATGTGCATGGTTGGTAATTTTATAAATGCAGAAACGCAAAATTACCCATAATGCCACCAAACAGAGAGAAATATGGTTAATATTTTGATGTATTCTCTTGTACTTTTTATAAAAATATGAATTAACTTTCAAGAAAAGAAAATTGATGCCCAAATTCCTTTTCCTCATGCTTTATAGGGAACCTCATCATTTCCCACAGCTTCCATTTATCCCCTTAGTTCAAGCCATCAAAATTTACTGCTAGGATTGTCAAAATCTCCTAAATGCTCTTCCTTCTTTCATTTCTAAAATCTATTCTCAACATAGCATCTAGAATCATGGATGTCAGATTATGTCACTCCTCTGTTAAAAGCCCTCTATTTTTTCTCAAAATAAAAACCTTATATGGGTAATAAGTCCCCACATTGTCTCCATGTTGCATTATTTATCTGAGTTTATTGCTTATTAATCTGCTTCTCCTCCTAGCCATACTAGCCATTTCACTGTTCCTCAAATTTGGGGATATTCTCTTGCCTTAAAGCTTTGTTCCCACTTTTCACCTGGAGAACTCTTCTTCAGGACATCGACTTGACTAACTCTCTTCTCTATGAGGTTTACCCCAGTCTCTTTATTCCTGCAATTTTTCTACTCCCCTTTCCCTGGATTCCATGTCTTCCATATTCTGGTCTTCATTTTCCTCTGTACTGAAGCACCTAGCTCTTTCTTATGTATAAGTTAGGTATAGCATATTTTTATGTCCTCTCTTACTAGATTTTTCTTATAGTTTTATCAAGGTATAATTTATATACCATAAAATTCAACTACTATAAGTATACAACTGAATGGTTTTAAGTAAATTGATAGAGTTGTATAATCTATGAATTTAAGACCATTTTCATCATCTTAAAGAATTAGCCTGGGTTCTTTGACATTAATCTCTATGGGCATTTCCAGCCCTAAGCAACGACTGATCTGTTTTCTGTCTATAAATTTGCCTTCTGTAGACATTTTATATAAAGTAAGTCATACAATATGCAGTCTTTTTTATCTGGCTTCTCTCACTTAGTATGTGTTTGTGGTTCATCTGTATTGTAGCATACATCAGTATTTTGTTCCTTTTTATTGGTAAATAGTATTTTATTGTATGGATATACCACATTTTGTTTATCTAACACCAGTTGATGGACACTCAGATTGTTTCATGATTGGAAGTATTATGAATAATATGTCATTTTACATTTCTACCATTAATGTAGAAGGATCCCAGTTTCTTAACATCCACACTAAGACTTGGTATTTTCTCCTTTTATAGCCAGTGGTATCTCATTGTAGTTTTAATTTGCATTTCCTTAATGACAACTAATGTTGAGCACTTTTTCTTATGCTTATTAGCAGTTTATTTGTCCTCTTTGATCACATGTCTCTTCAAATCATTCAACCATTTTTAATTGCATTGTCTTCCTTTTATTGAGTTATAAGAATTCTTTTTGTATTCTGGATATTTGATTTACAAATATATTAGATATACAATTTGCACATATTTTCTTTCCTTTGTGGCTTGTGGTTTCATTTTGTTTATGTTGCCTTTTGAAGCAAAAAGTTTTACATTTTGATGAAATCCAGTGTATTTTTTTGGGGGGCGGGCGAGGGAGGGCTCATGCTTTTGGTATCATGTTACCTAACCTGAGAGCACAAAACTTTTCTCCTCTGTTTTTCTGTTGGGGGTCCCCAAGATGACTCTCACTAATTCTCTAGAAGGACTCGAACTACATAAGCTATTATACTGATGGTCACGATTTATTCCAGGGAAAAGATAGTCAGCAAAGGAAAACAGCAGCATAGGGCAGAGTTCAGGGGAAACCAAACATGAGCTGTCAGTTATCCTCTCCCAGTGGAGACATGTGGACAGTGCTTAAATCTCTTAACAATGATGCGTGACAACATGTACAAAGTAGTTTCAACCAGAGAAGTTCATCTATACTTTCATGTCCAAGGTTTTTTGTGTGGAAATCCTCATAAACATGGAGTGCCCATGGGACTGACCTCAGCTCCTCAGTCTCCAGCCCCTACAAAGGTCAGACTTATACAGTGTGGTCCAGGACCCCAAGTGAACAAAAACAGGAATTTACCAGAAGTCATGTTGTTAGCATAAACTTTCTGATGTGGCCCAATGTTCCAGATACACAAAAACACTTTTATGCTCCACGGACTGTCAAGAGCTAATTCTTCCTTTGGAATATATGGGGGTTGAGTACTCCAAGTCCATGGAATTAACCCTTTACTGCATGGTTTTATTTTGGGAGAGTTTTATCTCTTATCTTTGGGTCTATAATCCATTTTGAGTTAGCCTGAATTTTCTTGATCTGTAAATCCAACTAATGGAAAAACTAAACCCAATTATGAAACCATTTACAAAGCATGCTGGGAATGACTCAGGTAGAAAAGGCTGTCTCTACTTGGGAGAAGTGAGGGAGTTAACCAAAGAAATATCTGGGTGAATGGTGTTTCAAGTTGAGGGAAACCTCTTTAGCAAAACGTTATGGTAGGAAGGCGTTGCGATGTTATAGGAAAAGTGAGAAACCAATGAGCCTGGAAGGAGGGGGAGAGTGATCAGAAATGATATGAGAGACAAAATGATGGAGAACCACATATGGCTCTTTTGGACATTGCAATGTCCAATGGGGAAACTGTAGATACCAAAGTAAATCAGCCAAAACCACCTAATCTAGTGGTAGAACATTTTTCTTAACTATGAATTTAGAGAGCATGAGCCACTAATTTTTACTGTTTATCAAAAAGAAAAATGTTGATGAAGCCACACACACATTTGTAAGAGTCAAAGCGTAGTTGTGTTTAACTCAGCCCAAAAGTATGATGCGCGAAAGTGTTTCTTGTAACAATTTGTAAATGCCAAGAAGTTGTCATTCCCTTTTTCAGAGTTAAGATTTTTAAGTACTGTATTTTGGATGTATTAAATGTTATACTATTTCTTGTTCCTGCAAAAAATATGTTAAAATCATGGAAATTATTCCCTAATATTGTTTATCTATCTCCCTTCATTTCTTCCTTCTTTTCTTTCTTCTTCTTTCCTTCTTTAGTTTCTTCTAGAAAATGAATAAAGCATGATCTTCACCCTTAAAACTTGCAAAGACTAGTAAAAGTAGATAGTTATTTTTATTTTTTATCAGTATTTATAATACAATGTGAAAGGTGCTCTGTCATAAACTGTTTGAGAACACTGGAGAGAGTATAACTCACCACTCAGAAAAGTCAGAGAAAGCTTAACAAGAAGTAGTGATAATTTTGCTAGGACTTGAAGCCCAGATAGAAGATAACCTGGTAACTAAGAAACTTTCAGAATGAGAGAAAATTGTTTAGAAGGTTATGCAAGTTTTAAAGCTCAAAAGGGGGTTCAAAAACTTCTCAGGGAATAGTAGAAAATCAGGTCATTTGTGGTCATATTTTAAATGGCTTTTGAATAATAATGAGGATTTTGAATTTCTAATCAATAGGCAACTACAAAAATACATTATTTTTATAATATGTGTTATGGACTGAATGTATTCTCCCCCACTCCAATTTATATGTTGAAACCCTAGTGTGACTATATTAGGAGATGGGGCCTCTAAGGAAGTGATTAGTTTAAAGGAGGTAACACAGGTGAGGCCCTGATCTGATAGGATTAGTGTCCTTATAAGAAGAGACACAGAAAGCTCTCTGTAAACATGCACATATGTGTGTGTGCACACACACAATGAGGAAAGGCCATGTGAGTCCAGGTGAGCAGAGAGAGAAGGCGTCAGTATGCATGCCAGGAAGAGAGGCCTCACCAGAAGCTGAATCAACCAGAACCTTGATCTTGAACTTCTGTTCTACAGAATTATGAGAATATAAATTCCTATTATTTAAACTACCTAGTCTATGGTATTTTTTTATGGCAGTATGAGCCAAAAAGTCATCTCAGATGAGTGTATTAGACATCCATTGTAGTAGACGTTTACTAGAAGTGTATGAGAAAGAGATAACAGCAAGGGATTAATAGCAGCTGTGGAGACAGAAGCCATGTTCCTTTTGGGTAGAATATTCTGAACTTGACAGCTTATGAAAGGCAGTGAGCAAGAGGGGGAGTTGAAGAGTCTAGAATAGTAGTATGGTAGATGGCAAAAACATTAATTGAAAGAGTAACTAAAAGAGGGGGTGCATAATTCAGTTATATTCCAATGAGTTTGAGGCTTTTGTAGGACATTCACATGCGAAAGAACATTAGAGAGCTGAAAATGCACATCCAAAGCAAAAGGAATGGTAGAGTTGTCAGGGCTGACATTATGGATTTGTAAATGAGTGAAAGAAGTCTTGTAGTTTTACGAATTGTCCTATTGTCCATGTGCCACATAAGAAGAAATACTTGGGTCCCAAAGAACACCAACATGGGAGTATGGACAAAGTGCAGCCTATAAAGCAAAACAAACAAACAGAACAATCAGTCTCCGTGTTGGAAGAGAGGCAGCAGAGAGTAGGGTAGTTTGTTGATGAAAAGAAATGACATAGAGCACCAGATTGAGAGAATGTCAGGAATAAATGTTTGGTTTTAGCAGGTGATTTGTAGTAGGGTATTAATGATTATTAAAGCTGTACACATTGAAGGCTTACTATGGACCGGGCAGTGTGCCATGTTCTTTTTTTATATAAATTTGGGTGTGTAAGCACATATAATATATATATAAAACACAGATGCTCCTCAATTTATGATGATATGTCCTGTAACTGTAAACTGAAAATATCATAAATCAAAACTGCATTTAACACACCTAACCTACTAAACATTGTAACGTAGCCTAGCCTACCTTAAATGTGTTCAGAACCCTCACATTAGCCTACAGTTGGGCAAAATAATTGAGCACAAATCTTATTTTATAATAAAATGTTGAATATCTCATGTAACACATTGATACTGTACTGAAAATGAAAAACAGAATGGCTGTATTGGGTACTTGAAGTATGGTTTCTACTGAGTAGGTACTACTTTCACATCATCATAAAGTCAAAAAATTGCTAAGTCAAACCAAGTATGGGAATGTCTGTATATATATTTTATATGTGTATGTCTATACATAAATATATATCTATATAATGCAACATATGTAATTAAATAATTTGTATGTTAAGCTACATGTAAATTTAATGTTCATATGTATATAGGTAGACATATATATTTACTTTTATTTAAATTAGTTAATTAATTTTATTTATAAAGCTATTTAGCCCTTGAAGATCTCTTGTGAGATTATTAATATTATTTGCATTTTTTTAGGGTCTCCTGTTTGTCATATCACCTACCTCTGCCATAGGGATAAAACTTACAGTAAACTTTATTATTGTTCTGCTCTACTGAAGAGTTTAAATGAGAAATCATATAGGAAATGCTATCATCATAGAACCAACAATGTCTTGTAAGATATTTTATGATAATTTATTGATGGCAATTTGGCTACACAAATTTAGTTGTTGAAATAAACATGCATAAGAAATAACTAGTAGTAACTACGTCTGTCTTGTCTTTTAATAACTTATTACTAATTGCAATTTGATAAATATGACATTGAAAAATTAACTCTACAACTGATTAAATAAGTGTATTGAATAATGATACTTAGTGAATTATGTATTATATGAACATGACTATTATGGATCTGATGCATCTGAGAGTTCATACAGCAAAAATCATGCCTACTTTAATGCCCATATAATTATTTTATGGCTAAATGAATTTAATTTTTTTGGGCTCAGTTAAACCAAGCAGTGATGTGGTAGTAAAATCAGGGCAAATTGGAAAATCACAGTATTGTATTCTACTCACATGTATTCATATTTCACAGGTTTTAAATACTTAGACAAAACAAAAGCTTTTTTTAAGTTCTTAAAATCCACAACATTGATATTGTTTCATATAGACTCACATTTAAAAAAATAATTTCAACTAAATGAAAAGAGAGCATCAGTATTTTTCTACATGAGCTTGTATTTGTAAAGATTCATTGAAGACAAACATTACGTTTCTAAAGTAGAATTTTTTTACATGTTTGCATGTAGATAGGCAGGACTACCTAAACTCACACATGTTGGAAACTGTAAACTTTTTATATCTAAGCTTGTAACATATGTAAAATTTATTATATCCTGAAACTTATAACACTTAAATAAGTTTAAATTTGCTCTATTTGTGTCAATTTTGTATGGTTGGACACTAAAATGACTGTCAGAATAGAATTTGGAAACCTTAAATGTTCAATTTCAGTTACATGCAAAGATAGTAATTTTAGCTACTTACTTAAAAAGATAATCTTGTTTGAAGAGATTTTTTTTTCTTTAAAAACTTTGAGGCCATTTTTTTTTGCTGTATAAGACGACACTTCAGCTACTATATAACTTGTTTACTGGAATGCCTTCAAGCAATATACAGTAGAAGTCAATAAAAAGTTAACCTTTTAGTGTAGCCATTATATTTTTAAAAATAAAAATAAAAATGTGAAGTTTAAGAATGTAAATTTGAAGTTTAAAAGTTTAGTGCATTTTTGTTTATGTGCTTGAATGGAACATACTTCTCCCTAAAATTTAGCTTAAGCTTAAGCAGGCCTTATTGTAGAAAAAAGCCCTAACACAGGTGCATTAAAAACAAATAAATAAACTTAGATAAAAGCAATTCCAGTTGTATTATTTTCAAAAGCTGTAGAGGAAAATAACTGCCAGAATACTCTGTGTTATTTACTTAAGTGAAGATGTGCCACAATGTGGACATTTTTGTACAATGGAGTATATGATTTACATTTATAATAGAGTGTTCATACTTAAAGATACCTAAGTTCTTTGTTGTTAAGTACCAATTTTGACCATGCTATACAAAGTTGCAAAATGCAGTACTGGCAAACATTTTTTCCTATAATCCTATAAATATAGATTATATATGTGCTTCCTTCATTTTGTAAGTATAAACAAATAATGAGCAAGAGATTAAGTAAAATTTTATTTTTTACTATCTGCTACATTTTCAAATTCTGTGAAATGAAAATTTTGGTTAAAGATATTAATTGGCTAAATTCATTTTTAACAAGTACAAATTATTGGTCAATTATTTAACATTAAAACATTCACTAAAAAAATAAAAAGCAAGGCTTGCTTTAAGATTAGTAGTTTTATGGTTTTGTATATTATGATACTGGTAGATTTTGTTAGGCACTGCTAAATGACTAGTGAATAAGTGTTGAGATGGGAAAGAAAGTGACTTCAAGTTAGTGTGCAAAAAAAGATGATAAAACTTGGATTTTAGAAATGTCTGCTTTGATGCAATATTCAAGCTCTTGAATTTAAAACTTGACATTTTAGTTGGAACATCTAATTTATTTCACACTCAATAAATACTTGGAATCATCGCATCTTTTAAAACAAAGATTTTAACAAAAGTTGTGAAATGAAATGTCTTTAAATGAAAGACTTTTTCACAGGAAATAAAACTTTTTACATGGAAATGGTCAGTCATTACTTAAAAATACTTTTTTGTTGTTACTTTTAAAAATAACTTCTTAGGACAAGTTTTTTGGGAGGCAATTTTCAACTACTCTACATAAACAGGTTAGCTGTCCGATTTTCTAGTTCTTACAAAAAATAGATAGGACTCAAGAGGTTTTTTGTCTACATTAGAAGGGTTGGTTTTAGTGATTCAGCATTTATGTCAGTTAAGGAAAGAACACCTGCCCCATAAAAAATGTGTGAATTCTAACCTTCTAACCACAGACCAAAGTGCTTTTTTTTTTTTAACTTGTCTTTTGGCATCAGGAAAAGCTCAAAACATATTCAAAAAAGTTTTTTTTTTTTTTTCTCAGGACTCCTGAAATCAAATCATGTGAGTTCAGAAATAACCGTTCATTAGCAGAAACCACCCTGATTTTTAAAATTACTAACAGTTGTCCTAACCCATCTATCTAAACACAGCATATATATTTATTCCAGTAATTAAATAAAGATCAGCAACTATTTGGCTTGCTCAAAGCGTTTATGGAATTTTGAAATAAAGGTAATTTGAACTAATCTTAGATGAGATACAGCCTTGCCCTCCATTTCTCCCTCCCTTCCATCCTCCTTTTTACTTTAGACAAATGAGATTGGATAATTTTAATGTACTCTTCGACGCAAATTTACTTTGAGCACCTGTTGTATGCTGTGGTGAAACATGATACATGGAAAAGGGGAACATATAAAATAAAACCCCCAGCCATCAAATTTTTCATTCAAAGAAAAGACACATAATATAATTAGAGGATAATAATAGAGATGGCACCTAAAAAATGGCAGATCAACTGTACATGCATTGCATGCCTTAAAAATTGAGGAAAACGGGGTGGCTGTAACCCGTGTGACTGGGCTACACCTGGTGGAGGAGTCTGGGCAGGGTGGGCTTCGCATCTGGGAGGAAATCAGGTGCCCGAGGTGGGGGTGCATTTCCCGGAGCTGGTAGGGAAAATGCCAAACTGTAGAAGTGACCTAGGCAGGCCGGGTTGTAAATAGTTGAAGACCAGCTCAGTAAAACCTCGGGTTAGGAGCCAGTCTAGCAGCTCCAGCTCACGGAAGGCCAGAAGCAGCTTCTCCACCCTTCTTTCCCAACTGCACTAAGTCCTTGTTTTCTTTTTCTTTCTTTTTCTACACCCTGCCCGTAAATAATTTGCTCATTTTTTTTTAAAGTAATGTTCTACATTTCTAGTAAATCTGCTCTTTTTTTTTTTTCCAGAGTGACATAGCATTCTAGATCACTGAAACTAATCTCATTTTACAGAGGCATTTACACACATTTTTAGTAAACTATTTTATTCAGCCATTATCAATAAAGAGAAGAATAAAACTTTTCATATTAACAGGATCAACAATTATCTTTCTTCATGATACTTAAATATAAGGAAACAGATAATCAATGAGTAAATGAATGTCCAAGAATATTCATTTATCCAGCTGACACTCTTTGAGTGGCCACCTAATACCTGTCAAGATGCTGAATTTGGAGCAATAAAGATCACACAATCATCATGGCCCTAACTATCAGAAAAGTCCAAGCCTCCATTGTAGAGTTAGACATAAGAGTTATAAAGGCATTTTAAGATATGCTATTTGTTAACATATGCTCAACAGGTTAGAGGATCATTCCTGGATTGATATTGTTTCTGTCAACAATAATTAGATCACCTAAATTTTCATGTAATATACCTCAGAGAACATTTTCCTCCGTGCATTAGAAATAGCATTCTTTTGAGAAAGATTTTTTTTCCTAAGTTGACATCTAGCAAATTACTTCTTATTGTAACAGAGGCTTTACCATTTAAATGAGCATTTTAATCCACAAAGATATAAACAAGAACACAATTTTTAATTTCTGCTGTTAAGAATTTTCTGTTCTTACTAGGAACAATAAGCAATTCCTTAAAAACCTGACAGTGGAAATTAACTACTGATAGATGCCATTCATCTGACAAGTGACCCATAGCATTTTATTTTTACTGTTGGGCTTCATGCTAGTTGCTTTTCTAATTCAGATCCCTTTGAAAGACGAAGCAGAATTATTCAAGAAAACACGTTTTTAGAAAACCACAGGCTCGCTGCTCAGTAATATTCAGAAATTTCTATTTATTAAAGTAATTTATTGAGGAGTATTAATCTCATCTTATTTATTAAGAGTCACTAGAAAAAAATTCATGCCAACCTTTCTGGAGAAAATGACTTTTGGTCCCAACTGACCAGAATCCATTTTGTCATTCACCCTAATTTGGTTATTTTTGGACGATACTCACAGCCTTCAGTTCTTGAAAGTAGATGATAGCTATCAGTCTCTTACTCCATAAACCTGAAGGCCTAGTACAACCAAAAAAAGTCGAACATCAACTTTTGCCAAATGTAAAAAGCATTTTTTTTTTTTTGCAAATAGACATAACAGCTATATGGCCACGTGTCAGCTTGATGTAGTCCCAGCTGTCTTTTGAAGCTCTCTGACAGTACCTTGCCTGAAAAGTTCATTAGAGACTTCTGCAACTGTGTTTCAGCAGCAGGATTCAGCTACCCTTCTAGTTAGAATCAGATAACAAAACTGTTTTGTATCAGCTGCTGAGCTGGAACTGTAGAGCATGGGGCCCATTTTGGGTTCACAAGATTCTTACATCACTTTGCAAGAACAGGAATGCCTATATTTGCAACTAATGAACACATTTTGAACACCACTGATTTCACCCATGAAGCAGCCTTACTAAAAATCATTATTCTAATTAACAAAGCCTGTATTAATAGGAAACAAAAGCATGTGATATCTGTGGTAGTTGTTTTAAGAGCATGGACCTCTGATTAGTCTTTGAATGTTGTGTAGCCACCCTGGGTTTTATTTCTGATTGTTCAAATGTGAACTAGCATTTTCCTGATCCTTTTCCTGTGATTAAAACTCTGAACAGATACATACAGGCATACTTCATTTCTTCTGTGCTTCACAAATAAATATTGCTTTTTTTTTTTTTTTTAACAAATTGAAGGATTGTGGCTCACCTGTATCGAGCAATTCTATTGGCACCATTTTCCAACAATGTGTTCTCCCTTTGTGTCTCTGTGTCACATTTTGGTAATTCTTGCAGTATTTCAAACTTTTTCATTATTATATTTGTTGTAATCACCTGCAATCAATGATCTTTGATGTTGCTATTGTTATTGTTTTGGGGCACCACAAACCGTGAGCATATAAGATGGAGAATTTAATAAATGTTGTGTGTCCAACTGCTCCCTCAACCAGGCATTTCTTCCCCATCTCTTCCTCTCCTTTTCTCTGCCTATTCTCTGAGACAAAACAATATTGAAATTAGGCAAATTAATAACCCTACACTGGCCTCTTAAATGTGTGTTCAAGTGAAAGGGAGAGTCACACTCTCTCACTTTCAATCAAAAGCTAGAAATGATTAAGCTTAGTGTGGAAGGAACGTCGAAAGCCAACATAGGCTGAAGGCTAGGCTTCTTGTGCCAAGCAGTTAGTCAAGCTGTTATTGTAAAGGAAAAGTTCTTAAAGGAAATTAAATGTACTACTCCAGTGAATACATGAATGATAAGAAAGAAAAACAGCCTTATTGCTGATATGAAGAATGTTTTAGTGGTGTGAATAGAAGATCACATCAGCCACAACATTCTGTTAGCCAAATCCTAATTCAGATGAAGGCCGTCAACGTCAAGGCAAGACCCTCTACCAGCAAAAAGATTACGACTCTCTGAAGACTCAGAGGATTGTTAGCAGTTTTTAGCAACACATTGTTTTTAAATTAAGGTATATACATTATTTTTTAGACATAATTCTACTGGATACTTAATAGACTACAGTATACTGTAAATATAATTTTTATATGCACTGAGAAACCAAAAAATTTGTGTGACTTGCCTTATTGTAATATTCATTTATTACAGTGGTCTTGAACCAAATCTGCAATATCTCTGAGATATGCCTGGAGGTATTTCATTATCTAGCTGAAGTTTTTTTAAGTAAATTGTAAGGGTATTATAATAATCTTAAACATTTATTTCCACCATGTCCAAGATGCTCTATTGTCACTCTGAGTGGAGGCAGATCTAGCCATAGTTAATTGCTTTCATTTCGTTTTGTTTTCACACTATGGCTTTAACTAACTCCTAAATCCATATGCTATTCCAAGTTGATTTAAGTTGTCTCCTGACTTTCCTTTACCTGCTTAATATGCTACAATATTTGCAAACCTAACCAAACTTTGCAATTTACTAAGGAACTTTAAAATACTACATATTTGTGGGTTTCACTATGGAGAATTTGGTTGAGAATTTTGGAAGATAACCCAAGAATCTGTGTTTTAAAACTTTCCCCAATTGCTTCTAAGGCAGTCCGTATGCAAACAATTGTTGAAAAGGAACTAGACAGGACCATCTCTGTTTAAGGATGACCATTTGATATGAGAAACAATACACCAAGAAATGAACTCTTTGCTTCCTTCCCTATTTTTCTGCATCAATGAATCTTAGTGCCCTATCATTCTCCTAATACCCCAGCACCTCAATCTGGAAGTCAGTTTGATCTTAGTTTTTTCACTTGAAATTCACCAGTGCCAGTGCCTGGTGGTGGATCATTTTGATATTTGCAGCTGTCATCTTATTTAGACACTTATGCGTGCCTGGTTCACTTTGTAACACATCTCATTGCCTCTAGTGTCTCTTGCCACTCTGTGACAATGCAGGAAAAATTTCTTCCAATAATAATGCTATATTGCCTGCATTTCCAATATATTCTTCTTGAGTTTTCTCCAACCACTGAATTTTTATTTTGTAATGAGATCATGTAGGAAAACATTGGATGTCAGATAATCGTTTAACACATTAATTTGTTTAAATCTTAAAAGTGGTATTTTTACTTTCTGGAATGCCCTTTCTATCAATATTAATAACCAGACATCCAGACTGACCTCATTTAGCTATAATCACATGTCAACTATGTGGAGGATTATACTTCGATTTGTTTGTTGCTAACTTCATAGGCATGAGAGGACAATCAAGGTGACACATGACACATAGATGACCAAATTACCAAAGCTCTGAAACAATCTACCAATGGCAAAACTGCAGCTGTCATTTTTGTTTTTAATCTTTTTTATAGCACTGTGCTGTTCAATACAGCAGTCACTAGTCATACGTGGCTGTTTAAGTTTAAATTAAGTAAAAGTAAATGCATTTAAAACTTGAGTTCCTCCATTACATTAGTTACATTTAAATGCTCAAGAGCCTCACGTGGCTATTAGCTGCAGTATTGGGCAGCTCGGATTATATTTCCAACATCACAGACAGTTTTACTGGACAGTTCCACTGTGGAGTCCCTCTGGAAGTCTCAAGGTGGGAAGAGACTCACATTTCCAATATCAACAAAACCTACTTGCCTTTCTCTCTGCTATGTTGACTTCCCTAATGGCTTTCTGCAGTTTGGGGGTTCCTACATTGTGCTGAGGCTTCTTCTACTACTTCACCTTGTATGCACATGCTTCTGGGTTTGACAAAGAATTTCTCTGTCACTAGTGTCAAAAGTTGCACATACACACACATTTATTTAAGTTAATTTAAACAAATAAAATAAACTATTTTGAGATGAATGCACATTCATATGCAGTTGTAAGAAATAATACAAAGAGATCCCATGTATCTTTTACTCCAGTGGTTCCCAAATTTTTGGTGCCAGGGACTGGTTTCATGGAAGACAATTTTTCCATTGATTGCAGGGGCAGAGGTTTTTGGGATGTTTCAAGTACGCACTACACTTATCATCAGATTATTAGATTCTCATAAGGAGCACGCAACCTAGATCCCCTGCATGCACAGTTCACAATGGGGTTTCTGCTCCTAGGAGAATCTAATGCCCACTGATCTGACAAAAGGTGAAGCTCAGCTTTGCTGGCTCTTCAGCTGCTCACCTCCTGCTGTGCAGCCAGCACCAGTCTGTGGCCCACGCTTTGCAGACCCCTGCTTTATTCAACTTCCCTCAATGGTAAGGTCTTACAAAACTATAATACAATATTACAACCAGGATATTGACATTGTGACAGTCAAGAGACAAAATATTTATATCATCACATCACTCACATTGCTTTTTTATAGCCATACCTTCTTCTTAACTCCTTTCAAATTTAAATTCATAACCCATTTTGAGTCAATATTTGTGTGTGTATAATGTGAAGTTTAGTACACTTGACTCTTGAAAAAATAGGTTTGAATTTTGTGGGTCCACTTATATACAGATTTTTAAAAATAAATAGAGATTTTTTTGGAGATTTGAAACAATTTGAAAAAACTCACAATGTAGCCTAGAAATATTTAAGATAAAAAACTAAGAAAATTAGGTATGTCATGAATCCATACAATATATGTAGCTACTAATCTATTTTATCATATACTACCATAAAATATACACAAATCTATTTAAAAAATTAACATTTTTCAAAACTTGCACATGCCTTTACAGACCGTTTATGGTGCTAAGTCACAGTTGAGAGAAAGGTAAACACATGTAACAGATGCAATGTTAAATCACAACTACATAAAATTAACTATAGTAATATTGTTCTACCATAATAATTTTGTAGCCCTGTTCTGTTGCTATTGTGGTGAGCTCAAGTGTTGGAAGTATCCGATTAAAACACCCTGTTACACTAATCATATCCTTTTGAGCACTCATCCTCTCCTACAAATTGTGAACTGTAGTAAAAAGTGAGCTCATTCTCGTGTATGTTCCATCATAGTGCTATACCATAAACCTTGAAAACAGCATGAGACCTACAAAGTGCTACTAGTGATGCTACTGGTACTCTCAAAAAGTAAAGTCATAACATTGCAAGAAAAAGTTGAATTCCTTGATATGTACCATAGATTGAGGTCTGCAGCCATGGCTGCCCACCATTTCAAACAGATCTTATAAATAAATGATGTAAATTTATGGTATCAATAAATGCAATATTATGAATGCATTTTCTATTCCTTATGATTTTCTTAGTGATATTTTCTTTTCGCTAGCTTATTTTATTGTAAAAATACAGTATGTAATACATGTAACACAAAATATGTGTTAATTGACTTTTTGTTATTGGGAATGCTTCTAGTCAACAGTAGCTTATTAGTAGTTAAGTTTTGGGAAAGTCAAATGTTGTAACATGGATTTTTGACTACACAAGGCCAGTGCCCTTAACCCCTACATTGTTTAAGGGTAACCTGTACTAGGTTAATTATTTTAATTTTATGGATATCCAATTTTTCCAGTACTTTTTTGTTCTTTAAAAAGCTTGCTTTTGAATTGCTTTTGCAACTTTGTCAAAAATCAGATGGGCTTATTTCTGTGGCTCCGTTTTTGGGGAGAACATTTTGTTCCTTTAATACGTATATCTATTCCTCTGCCACTAACTATACAGTTCTGATTACTGTAGTTAAATAATAAGTCTTGACTTGGGTAGTTGAATTCCTACCTCCTTTGGTCTTCTTTTACAAAATTGTTTTAGCTTGTCTAGTTCCTTTGTCTTTCCATATGCATTTCAGAATGATCTCGTCTATATCTACAAAAAATTTACAAAAGTGTTGATGAGAATTGCATTAACCTGTATATAAACTTGAGGAAAATTGACATTTTACATTGGTGAGACTTTCAATGAATGAAAACAGTATGTCTCTCCATTTGTTAAGATCGTTAATTTCTCACATCAACATTTTTTAGTTTTCAGCATACAAGTTCTGTACATGTTTTATTACATCGACGACTAAGTATTTCATTTTTTGAGCAGTAACAAATATTTTATTTTGAATTTCATTGTTCACCTGTTCATAGCTAGTTTTAGAAATAAAACTGATTTTTGAATATTATTCTAGTATCCTACAACTTTAGTGAACTCACTTAATATTTCTAATAGTGTTTTGTTTTGTTTTGTTTTTAGATTACTTTGGATTTTCTGTGTAGATAATTATGTCATTTAGAAATAGGAAATGCTTTATTTTTTCCTTTCCAAGGTGTATGATTTTTATTTTATTTTCTTACTTTAGCACTGGCTAAAATTTCTAGGACTATTTGCATAAGAGTGGTTAGAGCAGATAGCCTGGACTTGTTTCTGATCTTAGGGAGAAAACATTCAGGTTTTGACCACCAAGTATAATTTTCTCTGAAAAGTTTTTGTTTTTATTATGCTTGTTGGTTTTATAGATTCTTGTTACCAATTTGAGCAATTTCTCTGTACTCCTAGTTTTTCTGAGAGTTTCTCTTTCTTTTTTTTTTTTTTTTGGAGACACAGTCTCACTCTGTCACCCAGGCTGGAGTGCAGTGGCACAATCTCGGCTCACTGCAACCTCCACTTCCTGAGTTTCCTGCCTCAGCTTCCTGAGTAACTGGGATTACAGGTGCCTGCCACCGTGCTCGGCTAATTTTTGTCTTTTTAGTAGAGATGGAGTTTCACCATGTTGGCCAGGCTGGTCTCAAACTCTTGGCTTCAAGTGATCCACCAGCTTCGGTCTCCCAAAGTGCTGGGATTACAGGTATGAGCCACCACTCCCGGCGTGAGAGTTTTGTTTTTTAAATAAATAGGTGTAAAATTTTGTCAAATGATTTTTCTGCATCAACTGAAATGATCATTTGCGCCCCCCTGCCACGCCTTTTTCAGCCTGTTAGTATAGTAGATTACATTGATTGCTTTGTTGATATTAAGCCAGGCTTGTATTCCTGGCATTAACCATCCTTGGTCATGGTGTATAATTCTTTTTATATATTGCTAGATTCTATTTCCTAAATTTCTGTGAAGGATTTTTGTCTATATTAATGAATTGGTTTATTTATTTATTTTATTTTATTTTTTATTTTTATTTTTTTTGATGTGTGCTGTCTGTCTGGTTGGGGTATAATGGCAATACTAGCTTCACTAGCTAAATTGGTGAGTATTCCCCCTTCTATGTCCTGAAAGAGATGATCTAGAATTGTTGAAAATATTTCCTTAGAAGTTTGGCAGATGGTTTCCAGTGGAACAATCAGGGCCTGGAGATTTCTTTTTTGGGAGTTTTATAATATGAATTAAATTTCCTTAATAGTTATTGGACTGAACAAGTTATCTATTTCATAGTGGATGCGAAGTAGTATATTTTGTTGGGGTTTTTTTTTTGGAGGAACTGGTTTATTTCAACTAAATTGTCAAATTATGTGGTCAAGTTGATTCCCTTACTATGTTTTTGATGTCTGTGTCTGAAGGTTCTGTAGTGATATCCTCTTATTGATAACTTGTGTCTTTTCTCATTTTTTTCTTTTTCAGAGTTGCTAGTATTTTGTCGATTTTATTGATATTTTCAAAGAATCTTCTCTTTGCTTCATATATTTTCTTTATTTTTTCTGTTTCTTTTCCCATATTCTTGAATTATGAGCTTAGATTGCTGATTTGAGGCTATTGCTCTTTTCTAATATAACCATTCAGTGCTAAAAATTATCCTCTCAATACTGCCTTAGCTATGTCCTACAATTTTGATATGTTGTATTTTCAATTTTATTAAGTTCAGTGTCTGTGTATATAAATATATGTATGTATGTGCATGTATATGCATATAGATATAAATATGAATTATATGTACATATAAAAATTTTTTTCAAGTTTATTTTTGCCTCATAGATTATTTGGAGGTGTTGTGTTTCATTTTCAAGTGTTTGGGGAATTTCTTGGTATCTTTGTGTTACTGATTTTTAGTTTAATTCATTGTGGTCATAGAATATTATGATTCAATTATTTTAAATTTGTTGAGATTTGTTTTATGGCACAGGATATCTCAGTATACGTTATTGTGGGTACTTGAAACCAATGTGTATTTTGCTGTTGTTAGGTAAAGTGTTCTATAAATGAAGATTCGATTCTGTTGTTTGATGATGTTGTGGAGTTCTTCTATATCCTTACAGGTAATCTGTCTAGTTCTTCTATCAGTTGTTGAAAGAGGGGTGTTGAAGACTCCAACTGCAATTGTGAATTTGTCTATTTCTCCTTTTAGTTAGAACAGTTTCTGTTTTACATATTTTTCAGCCTAGTTCTTTTGTTGGTGTTTACATATTTGGGATTCCTTATCTTCCTGGTAGATTGACATTTTTATCATATGTAATGTTTTTCTCTGACTCTAGTAATTTCATTTGCTCTAATTTTTACTTTATTTGGTATTAATATTGCTGCTTCTGCTTTCTGTTGATAAATATTCACATGATATATCATTTTCTATCTATCTTCTTTCAATCTGCCTATTGCATTTGAAGTGAGTCATAGCATGTCTTTGGGTTATGTTTTTTAATCCACTCTACCAATCTCTGTTTTTAAAAAAAGTATTTAAATCATGTACATTTAATGTAACTATTGATATGGCAAGGCTTACCTCTCCTGTTTTATTTTTAGTTTTCTGTTTGTTCTCTGTTTTTTGTTTCTTTGACACTGCTACAGCAGGAAGCAGTGTCTCATTATTGCCAAGTGGGGTAGAAATCCCAGGTTTCTCTTTCAGGCTCTGTGACACTTTAGGAAGTGAGGATCCTTATTATTGTGTGAAGTGGGAGTACTGACCCCTCACTATGACTTCATTGACACTACCCATGTTGGGTGGGGTACGAGCATTGCCTTATTACTGGCCTCACTTGGCCCAGTAATTACATCATGCAGCTGGGAAGTGCCTGATTGTGCTGGGCACAGGCCCTGATTTTTCAGTAGACATCCTCTGACATCACCTCAGTGGGAGGGAGAAAGGACATATCAGTGCTTCTGAATGGGAATGGAAGTCCAGGCTCTCCTCCTGGTTTCCCTGACAGGGGTTGGGGAATTGTTATTGCCTTGAAAAGATGTAAGACCCAGCTCTTTACTCTGCCTTTTCTGACACCACCCAAACAAAAAATGGGGGAGTGCCTTGTTACAGCCTGGCAAAGAACGAAGCCTAAGTTCTCTATTCAGCCTTTACTGGTGTGGGTGGGCATGGAGACAATGGTGTTTTGTTTTGTTTTGTTTTTCTGTGATGTTTGGCTAAATTAGAATGATTATTGCTTAACAGGTTTTCTGTTGTTGTTGTATAGGATGTTCCTTTCCTAGCCCTTTGGCTAAAGAGAACAGGCTTTTGTTGAGGGTTTTCTTGGTCTGTGTCCACTGGCATTTCCAGGTTGTCAGCTTTTTCAGCTTCAAATCTGGAACATATGATTGTAGGAGAATGTATATCTACTCCATCTTCCCAGAAATGAAAGTCTTAGCTGAAACCTTTGAATAAAACTTTACTGTAAGTTTGAGATTAATATGCCTGGAACTCCGCAAATACAGACAGCCCCCAACTTAGTAGTTTGATTTTCGATGGTGCAAAAGCAGAATGCATTTAGTAGAAAATGTACTTTTAATTTTGGTCTTTTCCTGCTCCCACAATATGTAGTATGATACTCTCTTTGGATGTCGGGCAGTGGCAGTGAGCTGCCACTCCCAGTCAGCTACAAGATCATGAAGGCAAACAACTGATACTCTATAGTGCACGGTGTTGCTAGATGATTTTACCCAACTGTGGGGTGCTTTACGCGTTCTGAGCATGTCTAAGGTAGTTTAGGCTAAGCTATGATGTTCAATAGGTTATATCTATTAAGTGCATTTTCAACTTAAGATATTTTTAACTAGATGATTTTACCCAACTGTGGGGTGCTTTACGCGTTCTGAGCATGTCTAAGGTAGTTTAGGCTAAGCTATGATATTCAATAGGTTATATATATTAAGTGCATTTTCAACTTAAGATATTTTTAACTTATGATGGGTTTATTGGGATGTAACCCTATCGTAAGTTGAGGAACATCAATACTTGTTGACTAGCTTAATAAATATCAATACTTGTTGAGTAGCTTAATAAATATCATACATATATACTTCAGAACCCAGAAGCTTAGACCCTTTCTTTTAGTGTCTTGCATTGTTCATTCATAGTTGTTATCACTTTGCAATCTTATATTTGTATAATTATTTGATTAATATATTTTCTTCTGACACATTAAAATTTCATAAAGGTTCAGAAAACATCATTTTCTCACCAATATATCAGTAGTACATAGCACTGTTATTCTGTTTGGCATATATCATATATTTAATTAATTAGTTGCAAAGATTTTTAAAAGTCAACACATAAACAAACGAAGTTTATGTATTTTTCATGGGTCCTCTCTGAAAAGCTAGATTCTACCCTTGCCTGGTATAATAGTTACTTCTCAGCCAACCACTGTATGAAAAACAACAGCTTATCGTCTCCATTAGGAGTGCTCCTGAGCCATTCCTCTCAACCCTTTAAATTATCACAGATATATCTATACACAATATGAATATTTGTTTGGCACACTGGGAATAGATAGACAAGGCAGCCTGTAGCCAGATATCACCAGCCAAAGCTACCAGTCATCCCAGACCCACCTGAGCTGGTCACTTTAAGCAATGAGAAGTTCAACATGTTGGCACATCTATAACCAATTTGTGGCACACCAGAGTTCATTCGTGGAAGGTTGGGAAACATTGATCTTGAAGGTGTCTTTATCCCTAATCTAAGTCCATCTTCTCCATTCCTTTTTTCTTTCACTCAGAATTATTGGCAAAGAAAATACCAATTTTTATTAAGGGAAGGCAAATCCCCATCCATAAGAGGACACTGCCCTACATCTTGATCAAGACAATCCCACCAGCATATGATAGTATCATATGATACTGGATTATTCAGTCTTAAACATCATGTAAAATAATAATGGTAAAATAATAATAGTTGATATTTATTAAGCCCTAAATAGATGCCAGGGGCTGGGCTATGCACTTAAAATAATTTTATTTGATCCTCAAAAAAGCCATTTGAGGTAATATTATTTTTCTTACGTTAAAGATAACGAAGTTGAGGCACTATCTTTACTTTATAGGTGAAGAAATTACCTGAGGTCACAAATCTATTAAATGGAGATTCTGGATTTGAACTTGACTCTAAAGAAGGCATTCTCATCTGTGACTTTTAACTAGTTAAATGCCTAGGAATGACTGAAGAAAGAAACTTGTGTGTGTGTATGTGTGTGTGTGGGTGTGTGTGTGTGTGTGTGTGTGTGTGTCTGTGTGTGTTTAATAGTAATTCCTTCAGTGGAGATAAACATCAGTCTTGAAATTTCATTCTGTGGCCTCAGACTCAGCAACAGACCTCTTAACTTTGGTGTTTCAAATAAAAATATAGATTTTTCCTATATAAGACAATGTAAAATTTACAGGCATAGCATAGTCTAATTTAAATAATGAAATATACATGCCTTTCCCTCACCTTTTAGGTTAGGCACTGTTAGCTGTTCCCTAACTATATCTGTTCTCTGTTTCTTCTGTAATATCAGAGTTTCAGCTAAAGATGATATTGTGCAGCTTTCTTGAACCTTCATGTGGCCACTTGATCAAGTTTGGGCCAATGGGTTGTGAGGTGTTTGATGTGTCAAATATCTATTGCAGCTACTAAAATGAATGGAATGTTTTCTCTTCTCCATTTCTCTTTCTCACTAGCTGAAATTCAGACATGATGGTAGGAGATAGAGCAGTCATCTTAGAACATAAGATGGGAGATCTGTTGAAGAGAGCAACATAAAAAGTCCTAGATCCTATGATAATTCCATATAAACCTTGACTACTTCTCACTAGGTTGCTGGTTGAGAGAGAGAAATAAGCATTTTCTTTCGTTGTTTAAGCAACTGTTTGGGGATTTATTTTAGCAGTGGAACTAGGTTTTTCTTTGGTGGCGGTGAGTTCATAAGCAACTCTTCCATCTACTACTTTGTATCCCAAATAATCAAACGTATCAGTTGATATTATAGAGAAATTGCTTGCCTAAGTACAGCTGCATTCAAATCAATTGTCTTGAAGTTTTCCCAAGAATACAATGGCTTATATAACTAAAAGAATTCTTTAGGATTTTCCCCCTAGAAGAAAGAAAGGAACAGTCTTTAGAAAAGAGTACCTACATCCCCTTTTCTATAGCACAGAAAACTTTTTTTTTCTTTCTTGGCTACTGAGTTCTATCAAAAGTAAAATAAATAAATAAATAAATAAACAAACAAATAATAAATAAATTAAATAAAAATAAAAATCTTAGTAGCCTTAGCCAAAGCTCTTTGTGCCTGGCATTAGTGTCTACTAGCTTATTAGTTTTTGTTCTTTATATATTTCTGTGTGCCTTCTGTCTCCAGCTACCTAGAATGTAAGTTTCTCAAGAAAAGGGATCTTTTGGCTTTTATTGGTTATTTCTTTGTGTGTATATCTTTTGATAATATCTGGTTTTGTGCTCTGAATTGGATGATATTAGATACTCAGTAGATGATAGAAATTGTTCAATAAGAGTGATTATTGAGTATTTTTAAATATTATGTCTCTCTGTTCAATTTGTTATGAAACTTTATGCATTGGTTTCAAACATACAGAAATATGGGGAGAATGAGCTCATCCACCAAAGGGCAATTTAATTTTTTAGAATCTTTATAATTTATCTATTTTAAAATTTCTCAGTGACCCTTTTGAGCATGAAGTTTTAAAATACTTGTCATTCTTCAAAGTAAATGATAATGAAATTCTATCTGTTTTGGACTTGATCTGCTAAGAAAAGCATTCAAAGAGAAAATTTGACTGCAAAAATAAACTATTAAGTAGCATAACTATACAATGATGTTCGTCAGTATTTGTTTTAGAATTTTTAGTTATTGAATAAAACTATAGACACTATATGTAGCTAGCTTATAGTGAATAGTGCACTTTATAAATGAATATGATAAAATTTAATGTATTTTAAGAACAAACTAAATCATTAATCTATCTTTATTCTTTCAATTAAAGACTTCAATAAATCAAAAAATGAAGGAAGAAAAAGCAAAGCTAAAAAAGATATAAGGAAGAAAATCTAAAGTATAAATCAAGTACAACATTTTACAAATATAAGGAGTGTGAGTTACAACACTGCATTTACACTCAAATGTAAATATTGGAGATTTTCCTTATATTATCAATGCATTTCTGGGACTCCAGGATTCCATTCTGTTACAAACGACTAAACTTATTGAAAAGAACATTCAAATGCTGTGCAACTAATATGAGACTGATACTATTTTTTCACTTAAGTAAAAACCTCACTGCCAAATAAACATGAAATGAATGTGCAGATGATTTTTAGCTTATTAAGTGAGGGAATCATTGAGGTGTTAAATCCAGTTCAAACACACATACATACACACAAGCATAAGTAAAATCAGAAATGCCAAAATGAATTACAGTATAGTCAAACCTGATTATCAACCTCAAACGTGTAATGTTAGTGTATGTTTTCTACAAGGCAAAGATCAATTACATATCTGCTGGAAAAAATCATTTTATTACAGTGGAAAATAATTGTTTATATTACTATGGATAATAGTAATTTACATTTCTATTAATTTTCTACAAGGCAGTATGAGATGTATACCTCTGTAGAATCAGATAATTCCCAAAAGGTCTGCTAGACAATATCTAGCTCTCCACTGAGAGGATATGTAGTAATCTTTTTTGTACTTTTCAAGTCTTGGACAACTTTTTTCCTGACAAGCTTTAACGAAGTCTTGAAACATGATATTTAGTAAAGGGTTAACTCAGCAGGCTTTGGGTGTTCAAACTTTATGTACATTCCAAAGAAAGGACTGCTCTTACTGGCTCCTTAGAGATACCTTATAAAACCTTGGATCATCCTGCCAGATGAGTGTTTTGTATACTTTGGACCTTTGGCCACTCTAATATCTGTTAGCATGGATAGCTCATGCTAACAAGGTGATTTTTGGTGGATGTCTGTTTTTTTAGTTTTGTTTTTCACCTGAGGTCCTTGGCCACACTGTATGAGTTTGACCTCTGAGGGGGTGCTGCATATTTAGCAGTTAAGGTCAGTTGTGTTTGCACTCCATGCCTTTGTGATCAACCTCCAGTAAAATCCCAGGACCCCAAGGCTCAGGTAAACTTTCCTTATTAGCAACAGTTTGTACATGTTGTCACTCATGATTGCTGGGAGAATGATGCTCTGTCCATGTGACTCCACTGGGAGAGGACAATTGGAAACCTGTGCCTGGTTTCTCTTGGGCTCTGCCATATGCACCTTTTTCATTGGCTCATTTTAATCTGTATTCTTTCTCTGAGTAAACTGTAACCATGAGTATAACAGCTTTTCTGACTTCTATGAGTCCTAATCAATCATTAACCTGAGGGTGGATATGCGGACCTTTGATACATATGGATAAACATAATTTTGCTAGACGTTCAGGTAAGTGTTGATGGAGGCCTTCAACAAACAGAACTGAGAGGCTGAGACACTGATCTTGTATCTTCAAGTTGATTTAGTGTTTGTTAGGATGGTCATTTGTCATAATCTGCAGTGACTGCTTCCTGAATCTGATCACAGGGGATGCTGAGTAGGCTATTTATAGAAATCTCTGGACTTCTGCACATGATGTCTTCAAATCAGGCCCAACTCATCTTCTCCAAGATGCCTCTCTATTGAACTCACCTCTCTGCTTCCCTGGCACTCTCCCAGAAGATAGTCTAAGATTCTTTCATTCCCTTTCAAACTAACTGCAAAGCATAAATTCTATGACCTTCCTCAAGACCTGGCTTTTACTTCTCTCAATAAGAAACAGCTCTTGTAAATCAAAAGCTTTGATTTAAAAATTTTTTTTTCTGATCTGGCACAGAGTAGATTTTGAAAGTAAAACATAGTATTCTTTATTTTTTCTCTTTGTACTAAAAAAAGTCCCAATTTTTTTCAGCAGGGTGGTAAATTCCTTTATGTCATGCACTGTGCCCCCCTTGGTCTATAATCTACTATAGATCATCTTACATTATTTAATTCTTATATTCATATGAAAAGATTTTGACAATTGTGGAAAATATTGTTCAATTTTAGTAAAGCCTATCTTGTCAAGACAATTATCTCCCTAAGTATTCAAAATGTCTTTGAGTCTCAGAGCTAAACAATGACTAAAACTTCCTTTCTTCCCTGGGGAAATAATCCTTATGTCTTGGCTTTAATGGTAGAAAGGACACAGGGGAAGAATCCAGCTATTGATGCAGTATTATTTCCCTACATTTGCTGCTCAGATTTAAGACATTTGTACTTTTTCTACTGTAGGTATTACTTTGACCATTGGTTGGCAAAGACAAATGTTGATAGTATGAAATGGCTGGTTATTCCTCACACAAAGATTTTTAGTTTTCTGGCAGGAAACTTTCTTTGGACATCTCTGACAGCTATTATTTAGTCTTTCCTGGAACACTTAAGTACACATGTTTTTGAGAAGCAGGATTCCATGTTCCACAACTCCAAGGATGCCACGTAAGTTATGGTTCAAGTAGTTTTATAATGGGCAACCTATGCAGTAAGCAGTGGCCCTGAATATACTCCAATTGTTTGACAGCTTTGTTTGTTAGAAAGAACAGCTGTCTTCAAATATGTTAAGGCTTCTACATAGAAGAGTTAAAATAATTGTTTTCTGTACAATTTCAAAGGCTAAAAAACTGTTCTAGTGTGTATATCCCAGATAAGCACAGATAAAGGTTAATAAAATGAAGAAATTTTTAACAGTAAGAGCTGCTCAAAAGTAAAGCAGATCACCTTAAAGTAAATGGAATTCCATCACTGAAGATGTTCAAATAAAATTTGGACACCTGCTTGCTACAGATACTGTATGGGGACTCAGTTATCATAATACATTAATAGGATAAAAGAGTATTTAAATTTTCCCATCTGAGATGCAATGATTCGAGAGATCATTAAAGTTTCTAGCACTTAGAGATGTAAGTGAAATTTAAACTCATTCTACAACTGCCACTGGGTTATATACAATTGTGATTACTATCAAGTTAGAGTTTTTATGCCTCGATTCAGACAGCTGACTTGGAATAAATGATTGAATGAGGGGTTCTGGTTCTGTATTCTTCTGCCAGATTTCATTTGACTAAGCCTTTGGGAGTAAATTAGCCCAATTTGAGGATTAAAATCTTTAAAAATATTAGCCAAGGGGGCTTAAAGAAAGCAAGGTAAGTCATAGTGAAAGACTGGGCTGGACATAATCAATACCTGGCATGCCATTTTCAACTGATGGATAGTCACCTAGAACTTGATGTTGAGGATTATTAGGTCATATCTGGATTCAATTCAAAATATACCTTGGATGATTAGTGATGAGAGGGACAAATGGTAGAATATACTGCACATATTTGCTGTCTCTCTCATGGAGACTACTTGGCATGTTATTTAGGTAGAATGCATAGAATTCATCTCCTGGGGCTGGGTGGGGTGGCTGACACCTGTAATCCCAGCACTTTGGGAGGCCGAGGTGGGTGGATCACTTGAAGTCAGGAGTTCAAGACTAGCCTGGCCAACAAGGCGAAACCCTATCTCTACTAAAAATACAAAAATTATCTGGGCGTGGTGGTGAGTGCCTGTAATCCCACCTACTTGGCAGGGTGAAGTAGGAGAATCACTTGAATATAGGAGGTGGAGGTTGCAATGAGCTAAGATTGCACCACTGCACTTCAGCCTGGGCAACAGAGAGAAAAAAAAAAATTACTTCCTAGGAGATTTCACCTGCTTATGGCTTTGGAACTGAGCTGTGTAGGTCCAGCAACTCAAAGCATCCATGGTCAATTAGGATGAGCATTAACTCATACAACTCAGAAGAATATAAGGTAGAAATCAGAATGCCAGTACAATAACTTGCAATTATAATTATTACTGTCAAGTTGATTAAAATTCCTGGGTCTTTTAGCTAGGGCACTCAGGCTGCTGTGTCATTGAGATAGATGAGTTAATAATAATGATTAAGACTTTGTGTATTAGGTTATAACTTTCCTTTTTCAGGATGTTTAAATTTTACTCTAACTCCTTGAGACTACATCCTCGTTCCCTGCCTTGACTGGTCATATGTTTGCACTTAATTCCTTCTGGAAGTGCTTCCAAAACTATCTGTGGTGAAGAGTTAATTCATTTTCCTTTTCTGATCCATCATGAATTAGTGCTTTGATAAAATACAATAAAAATGAGTTATAAAAATAAAATTAAAAATGCACAATATAAGCACAATTTCAATGAATGACCTCCAAAATTTTATTAAAAATTTTAAGCCTTTACTCTCAATTTTCTCTTTCTTTCTTTCTTCTTTCTCTCTTTTTTCTTTTTTTTCTTTTTCTTTTTTTTTTTTTTTTGAGATGGAGTCTTACTGTGTCACCCAGGCTGGAGTAGAGTGGTACAATCTCAGCTCACTGCAACCTTCACCTCCTGGGTTCAAGTGATTCTCCTGCCTCAGCCTCCCCAGGTAGCTGGTATTACAGGCACCCACCACCATGCCCGGCTAATTTTTGTATTTTTAGTAGAGATGGGTTTCGCCATGTTGACCAGGCTGGTCTTGAACCCCTAAACTCAGGTGATCCACCTACCTCGGCCTCCCAAAGTGCTGGGCTTACAGGCATGAGCCACTGTGCCCAGTCTTTACTCTCAATTTCTAAACTATAATTCACAAGCAGAATAACTAATAGAGTGTTTAATTAATGCTAACAAAGTTAGGGAAATAGATAATAGCATGAAGCTTTATTTTGTATGTATTGTGCAAACACACTATAATCCATTAGGGTCCCTGTGTAATCAATGCAATCAGTACATTTGTATTCATTAAATGAAAATAGAGAACAAGTTTATGATTTTAAATGGCTCTAGATGTCTATATTAAATTTATTTAACATTTAAGATATAAAATGTAGGCAGATGTTGATGTGTATAAAATGTACTTGAAACCAAGTCCTTCCTAAAACAATAAGCCAACTCCCAATGCAATATTGTTTATACATGAAATTATGATATTATTTATGTCATTTTGAGGGTTAAAATTTGGGTGAAATATGGGAAATATTTGATCAATAATAGTATCAGAAGATGCACAATCACTGATTTGTTCCACGATCATAGATAAATGTTTTGTGGATACGCAGGAGGGATATTTATTTCATACACACACCCTCAAATCCCTTTGCTCTGATAATGTTTACTCAATGAACCACAATGATGACTTCTATCATGACAACCACTTGTAAGCCCTCTTAGTACAATTTTATTTAATCTATTAAATTAATAAATTTACCATTAAACAAACACATTTTTAGCTAATGCATGAAACAGTGATTTATTCTTCTATCACTGAAACTTAGTCACTTGAATTTCTTGCATATCACTCAGAGTGATTGAAATGTTGTGCTTTTCTGGGTTTTGGCCCTGGTACTTATTTAATCTGATTTTATTTATTTATTTATTTATTTTTGGCTCTCAGGCCCCAGCATTTCCAATCTGTAGGAACTTTTATTGCTTCCCCATGTTCAGATGTTTTAAGTAAGACTCACCAATATTTCCTACAGTCTTTTGTTCAGTATTTAGGCTTGACTTCCTGGATAATACTTAAGCCCCCAATTCACAAGAAAAATCCTATATTCTTAGAGGTTAGAGAGATTTTACCTTAGTTCTTAGCACAGCCATAACTTTTCTTATTATGTAATCTCAATGTTTTGCCTTCTTAACACTGATATTTTGGGGATGAGAGAGTCTCTACGGCCTGGAAAGGTCATTTCCTAGCATTTCTCAGATGCACCTCTTAGTGCTGTATCTAGTGTCCAACTGGGAGAATCCACCCTTAGTAAAGCTGAAAGCTTGCTTTTTCATGTCTACTTATATGTACCCTGCATTAAAATATCATGCTCACTTATTTTTAGGCACATTCTTCATAGAGTGGGAATGACATTGTCTCTGCCTTACAGGAAATGTAGACCATCTCTTTATGGAAGACTGGCCATATAAATGTCTATTGCAACCATGGCCTCTTTTGAACTTCATTCCTTTGGTCGCCTATCTAGAGGTTCATTTGGAAAATTGAATTTATCACTATAATGGTCTCAATGCCACATCAACTGCCATGTCTAGGTACACAATTGCCAATAAAATAGTTTTACACTTAAACATTTCCTTTAGAGGGATGCTCCTTCTTGATAATTTGTGCTATCCTGAAGCAAAAAATAATCACGCCTATTTATAATGAGCAAAGATGCATCTCCACTGGCAACCCCAGTGGATATGGTTCTATTAGACACTATCAGCCATACTTTGCAGATATAATTTCCTAACTTATAAAAATATATCTCAGATGATCACATGAGCTCACTCTTTATGCAAACTTAACAAGTAGAGATTCATATTATAGAACTACTACCCTCATTACTCCTTGTCTAGAGAATTCACAGCGTGGCCAGCTTGTATATACTTCACTTTTGTATTTGATATCAAACATACCAAATAAAGACATAACCCATGCAAAAACCTTTGACTTGACCATGCTTTAAACTGCTTATGTAGAAGGACCACTATTATATTCACAACAATTAATTGTCATTTTACAATGAAACAAAATTATAACAACATTCACTAATCATCTAATAAGTGATAAAAAACTGTTTTACTAGCTGTGGGGGAGGTGTACATATAGTCAAGATAATGTCTCTTCTCTAGGAAAGCATAATAAATTCCAAAATATACATAACACTCCAATGGAAGCAGTGATAATAATCACATAAGGCTATAATGGAGATACACATGAAGTGCTATCAGAGCATAGAGGAGAGAATTAATTCTTACTTAGGTGTAGGGATCAAGGAAGGCTTTGAAGAAAATAATGAATATCGGCTGAAGCTTTGGAATTGGTTGGACTTTGACAAGTTGATAAGGATGTAAAGGGATGGGTGGCCTGGTATAGTGTCAGGGGATGGGAGGGCAGGCAGTAATGGAGGGAGAGTGCATTTGAGTAAAGGGGAGAAACATCCAATGTAGTTTCCTCTTTGCTGATTGTCACACGTTTTTAACTTTGTAGGGAAGATGGAAGAAAATCTATTGAACCAATTGTTTTGGCTGTTCTGATGTGATCACAGTATTGCTTATATGGATTGTCAAACAAGGG
The DNA here is from genome assembly GCF_009828535.3 of Hylobates moloch. NCBI lineage: Eukaryota > Metazoa > Chordata > Mammalia > Primates > Hylobatidae > Hylobates > Hylobates moloch. Next base: position 145,486,396 of record NW_026652277.1, on the reverse strand, counting down.
ATGAGCTCATAAAAGGATATTAATGTGTCGTTTTTATTGAGCAAAGTAGCATTACAGAAAAGGTGATTTCAAAGGCACATGGCTCTTTCATTACAGCCTTCAGGGGCAATGTTTGATCACTGAAAACAGGCTGCTTTGTTCCAGCTTTCTCTGATGTTTGGCATTATCCTGAATACATATGCTTTGACTTGGATAGAATCAGTCTGTAAAGATTTAATAGATTTGAGATTTGCATATTCAAAATACATGTTTTATGGTTAAAATGAAATGAAAACCATTTTAATATGCATGTCTATATATACACAGATACATTTCAGACACATATCTCAGCAATTTTTTTAAAAGCAATTACACATATTATGTGTTTGTTTTGAGATAATGAAAGTTGGCTATTTTTAAAATTCACCATTTTAACTTATCAAGAAGGAAAAACGTATTTTAAGACACATTATATTGGTGATAACAAAATACAAGAAGATTTCCAGTTTTAGCGACTTGAGCTTTGCTGTATGTCCCTGTTACCTATCATAGACATAACTTTCTAGTGCTAGATGTCTCTGAACACTTTCTTTATTAAAAATGAGTTAACAGCTTTCTTGGTTGAAGAAAATTGGAAGTCACAAAATATTAAAGAGAAATTATAAAAGATTAGCATTTACATGATATTCTTTTCCTTATGTGACTGAAAGAAGTGAGCTTTTTTCTTCCAAAAGGAAAAACTTGCTTGGAAAAAGACCTGAAGAGTCAAAAGCTTTTCTTGTGGTGACCAAGACTCATGAAATTTGTTTTTATAGAATTCTCTGGCTTCTATTCCATGTGAATTGATATGAAATCTCACACAAATTTGTCTTTTTATTTTGAATTCCAGTTGAATCTTTAAAAGAAAGATGACATTCCAACTCAGCCTATTTGATATACATTACATTTACAATTAGATAACCATTGCACTGAAATTAAGCCCAACAGACTTCAGCTGAAATGGGCTAGGTTAAATTATGTTCCATTTAATGTGACAAAGAAAAATTTTACTATTTGCGTCTTTACTTAAAATCCTTCCCTTTCCCTCTCTCCACTTATAACATCCTCTAACTCAATGATGCCCAGTACTTTCTCTGCTTAACACATTCTCTCCTCTCTGTTAGTTTTGCAACAATTTCAAAACAGAGACTATATTGTTATCCACTTGTTGCCTAGGCCAGTGTTTGCAAACCTTAATGTACTTATAAATCATCTAGGGATCTTGTTAAAAACACAGGTTCTGATTCAGCAGGTGTGGGGTCTAAGATTCTAACAAGCTCTCAGGTGATGTGCTGGACCAAGGTTTGTATAGCAAACACAGTACAAATGACCTGTCCTTAGATGTGTTTTTGGACCATGATAACTGGAAATGTAGATTCTCTGACTTTGAGGTTGCTTCATACTTTAAATTGCTTTTTTATTTATTGATAATAAATCAATAATGAATGCTCTGAACCATCTGGACTCCCTCTACTTCTCTAGTCTCTGTTTTTACCACTTCCTCTTTCTTACATACATTTTAGACATAACAAAGTACTTGAAGTTTCCAGAATGTATCAGGCTCTTTCACATCTCAGTGCCTTTTCAAATACTATTTTCTCTGCCTGTCCTGGTGTCCTGTGACTCTTCCTTTAAAACTCAAATCTGCTGTCATCTCCTCCAGGAATCCTTCTCTAATCTCTTTTTCATGTAATTGCATAATTAAATGCCTTCAGTATACTCCCACAATGCCCTGTATTTCCTTTATTACACCTTTCTCATAATCTGTTGCAATTGTCTGCTTAATTGTTCTTTCCCTTCAAGACAATGCTTCTGGGGGGAAGGAATAATGCATTTTGTCTCTGGTTCCTATTGCCAATCACCAACATGGTAGGTTTTTTTTTTTAATCAAAGTTTGCTGAATGAATGAAGAGGGGAAGTTGATGTGTTGTAGTCATACAAGAATGTAATGCAATATTTCTTCTCATGAAGTTTAAAATTGAACTGGGAGTCATACAAACTAAAACTCATAAAAAATTAAGTACAGGGTGAGATAATACTAAAGATACAAAATGTTAGTATGTGATTAATTGCCAAATGAGGATCATAGCAAATAACCGTTCAGAGTCAACTGGAGGAAAACTGTCACTGTGGATTTATTAGTATTTTTAATACCTCAATTTGTTCCACAAAGGACTTGAGCCTGCTGATAACACTATGCATTAAAATTAATGAAAATATGAGCACATATGTAATTAAGGGAATAGTATGAGACAAGGAGACGGTTATGGAAATATGTACCAGAAGCTTGAGGAATGGATAGACTATCCTTAAGACGTATTCCTTAGACGTATTCTTCTTGTCTGCAAAAATGCTTCTTGCTCAGATATGGACAGCAATGTGGGTGTGCTGGATTTTCATACCCACTCTGCCTGGGAAGCTGACTTCTGTGGGAACATTAGCAGCTCGCTTGTCCTCTGGCTTCTGGCAGAATTTGGCTAATGGGATGCCTGTGGAGAAGAGTGAGGTCAGGACATTTATTTCCTTTGGTTGCCTAGAACTGGCTGTGCCTCTTTTTAAATATGGCCCCTATGATAAACCTCCTGAAATTATTCTAATTTGAGTGTGCCCTGTCACCTATTGGGACTCTGATATGACCTCAGTTGTTGTTTAGAGCTAGATTGGATGCCAGGCTTAATAACTTTTCTGACAAACATTAATGCCATAAAAATATTCTAGATGCATGCTATATATCAGGAACAATTCTATGAGGAGGTGGTTCAATACAGAAAAATTCAGAAAACAAACAAGCAAACCTATAACTCTGTGTTTATATACTTTACATTTAGTATGGCAAAGGCAACGTAAACCATCTTGGAGGTCAGGAAAAATTGATATATATAAAAGCTCACAGCTCTATAATGTTTATTTATATCAGCCTTAAGTTTAGTGTTGAATTGTAAAGCAATAATATGCCAGAGATATAGTTTTTGGGTTGTTTCCTTTTCACTGGGGGTAGATTATCCAGAATTTTTGCCTCTGCTCTTGTCTGTTGCTCATCTTCTGGTTATTTTACTCCTCACTGTCCTTCCATCAGGGAATATAAAAGGAAAATAAGTGAATGAAAACTTAGCTGTAGCATCTATGATAAAAGGTTTGTCAAGAAGAGACTGAAATCCTGACTAAAATGAAGCTTTTCAGTTTATCTGGGTTGGTCTGCCCCCTATCGCCACAAAGATATTCAGAATGGTTTCTAGCTTGTCAAAAACCAAGAGATAAAAACAGGCAAAAAGATTTGCTTTCACGCTAATGAAGAGAACCAGATCTAATAAATAAATATGATCCTCTTAATATGAAGCCCTGGTGTGCAGACCCTCTTTTTCATGCCCAATTGTATGACAACCTTGTTTGCAGTCGTTGTTTAGATCATTGTTGCATCATATAAGCTTAATTTTGTGACCTGGCAAAAACAGATCATAAATCTCAGTAGTGGAAGATATGTTTGTAGTTTGACCATGGTAAGATGAGCTAAGGGTGCTGAAGAAATCATAAATTCAATTTACAAAAATAAAGAAAATAAGATTTATTTATACTTGGCCCAGTGGATTAAGTGAAAATCTAATATTTTTTCTGGTCTATGCTGTACATTTTGCCAAGCTTGATTAAATTCCTGTTTAGCAGGTAGCTAAGAGAGGAACTGAATTAAAACACTTTATATTAAGCTTTTGAGTCTACTTTGTTCTTACTGTTTTCTTTTTAAAAAGCTGTTTTAACTTTTCTTTCCTTTTAGGCTCTATTTATGAAATGTTTGGAAATGAATGCTGTTTTTCAACAGGAGAAGTGATTAAAATTACTGGTCTCAAAATTAAGAAGATCATAGCTGAAATTTGTGAGCAGATTGAAGGTTGTGAGTCTCTACAGCCATTTGAACTGCCTATGAATTTTCCAGGTACAGCGCATTGCAACCACTTATCATTCTACAACTATATTGTTAATAATATGTATGTATACACAACCAAAAACAAGAAAAAAATGGTCTTTTTTTTCACTCTAGGATAATGGGGGGGAAAAATCCAGAATTGTTACAGTTTGATCATTTTAAGAACAAATGGAAGGCAACTATTTTCTCCTTTTTTAAAGGGAAAGATGTTTATCTTGTACTTAAGAATTAATCTTTTTGGTTAACAAACATTTAGTGAAGTTCCAACTATATACACACCACTAGTGTGCTAAATAATGAGAACCAAGAAATCAAAGATATATTTTCATAAATTCTGTAGAACTAAGTAACATCATTTAAGCCTGTCTACCCTCTTTGCTATTCCTACTGTCATTACTCTAGCTCCTTGGATCACCGTTGACCTTGCCTGTCTAATATTACTGAAAAGTCGGCCTGGTCTTTTTTATCTAATTGACTCTACTCAGCCCTCCAAAACTAGCTCAAATATCATGTCATCTAGAAGACTTTTGCTGACCTTCTAACCTAATCTAGATTTCTCTTTTATGTTCCCATAGTATCTTGGGCCTCATAGCATACACCTCATTGGATAGTCGTTGATGACTTTCTCGTTTGCCATATTTTTTACACTAGGGGTTGGCAAACTTTTTCTATAAAAAGCCAAATAGTAAATCTTTTAGGCTTTGTGGCCAGAGGGTCTCTGTCACACCTATTTCACTATGCTGTTTATGTGGTAGCACGAAAGCAGCTCTGGATAATACATAAACCAATGAGCATGGCTATGGCTCAATAAAACTTTATTTACAAAAACAGGTGACAAAAACAGGTGACTCATCAACTGTAGTTTGCTGACCTCTGCTCTAGACTAAAACTCCTGGACATGAAATATGAACATGTGACTTTGTATTTCTGATACCAAGCACAATTTCTGGCACAGAGTGTGTGCTCAATAATTGTTAACTGAATGAATGAATGAATGAATGACTAGTGAAAGAGAAAAATCTCATAAATCTTTACAATATAATGTGTTTCATGGTTTGATGGAAGTATACTTGTGTTCTTTGTGGGGCTTGAAAAGGAATATCAGACTATAGTTGGTTGTGTTTCAGAAGAGGGATTCTGCAGCCATTGTACTTGAATCCCAACTCTGCCACTTCTTAGCTGGATAACTTTAACAAGTTATCCTCCTTTCATGTAAAATGGGAATAATGATACTATCTATCTCCTAGTGTTATTGGGAGGGCTACGTATTGAAATATATTTAGTGTTTAGAATGGTGCATGGCATATAGCAAGGTGCATTAAAAGGTGTCAGCTTTTATTACCATTAAGATATTATTACTATCATTGGAGGAGTCAGGAAAAGCTCTTTAGAGAATGTTTTAATTGACCTGAAGTTGGAAGAATTAAAAGATGTTAGCTATATTGAAGTGAGGATTTTTTCAAGTGCTCTAGTATCCAGTCCCCTTTCAAATGAAACTTTACACATTGTTCAATTCTATTTCTTTCTTACTCGTCTTTTATAACAATGATTCTCAAATTTGGCTGCAATTAGAATCACCTAGGGAGCTTTAAAAAGTTCTGATGTTCAAGCCACTTACATGAGATATTCTGATTTGTTTGCTCTGTGGCAAAGTCTGGTCATCAAGGTTTCTTAAAGCTCCCAGCGTGATACTAACGAGCAGCCAGTGTTGAGAACCATTACTTTATAAGATGCCTCTCTTAAGTACTCTAATTAGATGTAACAATTCCCTTTTTAAATCACTATAGTTTTTCGTGCCTTAATCATTGCATTTATCACATTTTGCATGTAATTGAGGCTATTTGTGTACTTGTCTGACTACCACCATCTGTCTAATAGATCACAAGGTTGCTGAGGGCAGAATCTGAATCTTATTTATTACAATAATCCCCATGGTATTTAGAAAAAGATGCACATAATAAATATTTAGTAAGTTAAAATGACTAGAATCTTTTGGTAGAAGGAATTTTTCTTATTAGAATAGTGAAAACACTTAGTTTTTGGCTAACAGTTTAATTTGGGGAGTTGCTATTTAGAATATTCTTTTGAACTTCCAATTGGCATGATAATCTTGCATCTATTAAGTAACGATTTGAAAATGATGTTTATAAAACAGTTTTATTGTAAAGAACAGAGTGAAAATGGAAAGGTAAAGTGATTGGCACTGGTCAGGGTATAGTTTCTTTTTTCAAAGAGAACTCCTAGATATTGATGAAAGGCATCCAGATACAAAGATAATTCTTCTACATCAGCACTAGGGAGAAAGAGAGAAATCAAGGACACTAATGTTATTCAAAAATTTTAATAGCAGCATCTCTTTATTTATACTATATTTAAAACTATTTAAGTTCCCAATTAGATTTTCAACTTAAAAAGTCAAATGGTATTTTAAAACATTCTTCCTCATTTGTAAATTTCCCAAACTTCCTTTTGCTATTGATTTCTAATTTTATTCTATTATGGTCAGATGACATACTTTGTATGACTCAATCCTTTTAAATTTATTGAGACTTGTTTTTTTGGACTAATATATGATCTAGAGAATGTTCTGTATTCACTTGAGAAGAATGTATTTTCTATTTTTGTTGGGTAAGTGTTCTACAGATGTCTGTTGGTTTATGTGTATTGTTCAAGTCTTCTATTTCTTTGTGTATCTTCTATCTAGTTTTAGTCATTATTGAAAGTGAAGTGTTGACGTTTCCAGCTACTATTGTTGAATTGTTTATTTTCCCTTCAATTCTGTCAGCTTTTGCTTCATGCATTTGCGGGCTCTGATGGTAGGAGTGTATGTATTTGTGATTGTTATCTCTTCTTGATGGAGTGACCCTTTTATCATTATATAGTATTCTTTGACTCTAGTAGCAATTTTTGTTTTAAAGTCTATTTTGTCTGGTATTAGTATAGTCAGTCCAGTTTTCTTTCAGTTAATATTTGCAAGGTCTCTCATCTTTTATTCTTTTACTTTCAAACTACAGACAGTCCCCGATGTATGATGACATGATTATAATTTTTCAACTTTACAACGATGCAAAAGCAATATGCGTTCCATAGAAAGCATACATCAAATTTTGAATTTTGCTTTTACCAACTGCAGGCTAATGTAAGTGTTCTGAGCACATTTAAGGTAGGTTTTGTTTTCAACTCCTTTGGGTAAATACCAAGGAGTGTGATTACTGGACTCTATAGTAAGAGTATGTTTAGTTTAAAGAAACTGCCAAACTATATTCCAAAGTAGCTGTACAATTTTGCATTCCCCCCCAAAAAAAATGAGAGTTTCTTTTTTTCCACACCCTCACCAGCATTTGGCTTTGTCAATATTTTGGATTTTGGACATTTTATAAGTAGACGCCTATGGTATATCGTTGTTTTAATTTGCAATGCCCTGATGGCATGTATTCAGGATATGCTTTTCATATGCTTATTTGCTATCAGTACATCTTCTTTGGTGAAGTGACTGTTCAAGTCTGTTGCTCATTTTTTTAAAAATTGAGTTCTTGTTTTTCTTGTTATGTTTTAAGAGTTCTTTACATATTTTGGGTAACAGTCTTTATCAGATTTGACTCTTGCAAATATTTTCTCCCATTCTGTGGCTTGTCTTCTTATTCTTTTGAGAGTATCATTAGCAGAGATGTTTTTAGTTTTAATGAAGTCTAGGTTATCAATTCTTTCTTTCATGGATTGTGCCTTTGGCGTTTTATCTAAAAGTCACCACTAAATCCAAGGTAGTCTAGGTTTTCTCCTATGTTATTGTATAAGAATTCTGCATTTTACATTTAGGACTGTGATTCATTTTGAGTTAATTTTTATTAAGGGCATAAGATAGGTGCCTGGATTCATTTCTTTGCATATGGGTATCCACTTATTCCAGCATCATCTGTTCAAAATAGTATCTTTACTTCTATTATATTTCCTTTTCCTTTGTCATGAATCAGTTAACCATATTTGCATGAGACTATTCCTGGGCTCTCTATTGTGTTGCATTGATCTATTTGTTTATTCTTTCACCAATACCATCCTGTCTTGATCACTGTTGCTTAGTAGTAAGTCTTGACATCAGGTAGTGCCAGTCCTTTAAATTTGTTTCTCTCCTTCTAAATGGTGTTGGCTATTCTGGGTCTTTTGCCTCTCCATATAAATTAGGTAATCTTTTAATATCCACAAAATAATTTGCTGGGATTTTTATTGGGATTGTATTTAATCTATAGATCTAGTTTGGAATAACTAACATCTTGACAATGTTGAGTCTTTCTATTGATTAACATAAAATATCTCTTCATTATTTCAGTTTTTGATGTTTCTCATCAGAATGTTATAGTCTTCCTCGTGTTGAGCTTGTACATATTTTGTTAGATTTATATCTAAGTATTTTATTGGGGGGGTGATAATGATAATGTAAATGGTATTACATTTTTTTTTTTTTGAGACAGAGCCTCACTCTGTTGCCCAGGCTGGAATGCAGTGGTGCAATCTTGGCTCACTGCAACCTCCACCTCCCGGGTTCAAGCAATTCTCCTGCCTCAGCCTCCTAAGTAGCTGGGACTACAGGCGCCTGCCACCACGACCAGCTAATTTTTGTATTTTTAGTAGAGATGAGGTTTGTTGATGATCACCTGACTGTTAGTATATGGCTTCAGCAAATGCAAGCTCAAGAAAAAGTCAAGAAGGTAAAGGTTTGCAGAGTTTGACAAGCACACTTTCAGGGGACATACTGGAGCCTTTTTTTTTTTTTTTAACTAAAATTTGAATGGGGAACTAAACTCCAAATATATACACCACTGGTTGCATCCTATATTAGTATTTTATTTCCATATGTCTCTTTTGTCACCTCAAAAATGTTCAATTATTTTAAAAGAAATAATAAGCAATCATTTCAGCAATAAATGAAACAAAACATACTGCTTTAGAAGCACAATTTGTTCTTTTAGAAAACACTCCTTCTAGCCGAATCATTTTCTGAGCTAGAAAACATGCCAATCTTGCCAAATACAACAAAAATATATCCTATTCGGTAGTTGATTGCGTTGTCTCCATAGATTGGTAAATCATGTCATGTGTGGTTAATAGTGAAGTTCCAAATTTCTGGATTACCTCCTGGAAAGATTTGTCCCTCTTTCAGTGTTATGAAGCATGAATAATAAATATATTCTCTCATTCATGAGAAATAGCCTGAGAGTGTTTCAATACCATTTTTATGATGAACATTGATTTTTTTTTTCCCAAACAGCAAGTTCACATTGTCTCTAAATGATATGGTGAAGGAAGACTGTAGTTGCATCTATAAAACCACCCTTAAAATGCAGTAGCATTGTAATGTTAAAAATATTTGAACTAATATCACTCCTAGAACAAGAGGAAACAGAAATTTTTAGATGAATGTTAGAAAATTTACTAAATTCACTAAATAGAAAATTTCTGTCATATGTTTCATGGATTTAAACCATATATTAAAAACAAGCTTTGGGCCTTGCTTCCTACTTAAATTAATTTCTACCAGATAAGAGGATTTCATCTATCAAGTTGTCAAGAAACTCTCAAGTAGCCACGTAGCTACTAGGCTGATACCACCCTTCCACGAATTACATCACTAAGGAGACAGTGAGCCCAAGTTGCACAGCAGGCAACATAAGCTTCACGTCTCAGAGGTTGTCTTTGACCCCCAAGACCCCCAGGATGACACAGGGGGTTGCTGAACACATAATAGGGGAACCCTGAGCTTACAAACCCCAAACATATAAGGGGTTGCTGGCAAACTGCCAACCTTTGCCCTCCATGAAAAATTATATTTATTACCCTGGAATGTAAAATAATTCCTTTGAGGTGAGGAGAAAGACTTTACTATCCTAGAATGTCTCTGGGGAGGGAGACATTCTCTTATCATTTTTATACTAGTTGAAAAGAAACCTGCTACCTCTAGCTCCCAAGGCATATACAAATGCCACGGAGAATTCTCGGAATTCCAACGTGATTATATCCCTTAAGCCATAAGACTTAAAAAAAATCATTTTTATTATACATGTGAAAACTTCAGAAAAGTATTAAAATAACTGATGACAGAAATTGAATTAATAGAATTGTTTCTGTAAGAAATTAATTAAGACTAAATGGCTAAAATTTATAAAATCTGCTCCTTTATGCCTGAGTACCAAATATGTAATACACTAACATTGTTAATTCTAATACATTAACAATGACTATTGTTTGATTTGGAGAATTATATACTCCATTAACAGAAAATGTGTATTACATTCAATCGTCATTCATTGTATTTTCATCTACTATTGCAATGATCTATCTTTCATCCTTAACTATTTTATGATTGTAGCTGATTTTTTTTATTTGACTAAAATATAAGTTTCTAAAGGACCTGATAGGAAAATTATTATGCAAAAAATAGTATACATTTGCTAGCTTTAAATAACCTTTCAATTTGCTGTTTTTTAGGGACTTTTGTTAAAAGAAGCAAAGAATGTAAGTCAGAAGTTGCTACTGTTTTTCCATCTGGATGTTATGATAAAACATGACTCAGAGCAGCCGTAAATAGAGCTCCCTGCCTTTTAGCTAATTCACTATCCAAGGAATCAGGGGCTATTTTTCCAAATTTTCTGGGTCAACTTCTCTTAAGGTACCTATTTCCCACTGTGCTCACTTAAGCAAAGTAAACTCAGCTGTGTCTACCTTACAACATCTTTTCCTTGACAAAAAGGGGTATTTTGTATAAACTATGCAAGAAAATGTGAATTAATCAGTGTGCAAAAGAAATTCAGGCTTTTAAAGTAATTTTAAGATCTATTTCTTGGCCTATTTTTTTTCTCTTGCTTTTTAGTACATGATCAGATTTTTCTCTGCATTCTTGGTCTTTCGATAACTACCATGTATATTAGCCAAAAGACAAACAGATTTTACAGTTCTAGGTTAAAATGATTCTGTTACTCACCTATGTGCATTTTAATATCAGATCAGAATTCTGTCAGAAAGATCATTTTAAAGGAGGCTGTTCCACAGCTGGTGCTGTTCTATAAGTTTTCCTAGTATTAATGTTTTATCTCCATCTTCTAAAATCTATCTCATCAATCCTGATTCTTACCATCCCTCTTTCTTACAGGCACAATTCTAAAAGCTTTTTATGATGTTACCTTAACAGTACCAGCAGGGAAGGACTCTCATGAGAGGAACTAGATTGCCTTTAAACAATCGGATCTTCTGTTTCTTGCATCTTAACTGAACATTAGTAGAGCACATTTCTACAATTATACACAATTACATTTTGGGATTTAGAGGTTCTACCATTGGAATGCAAGCAGAGTTTCCCTATACTTCCTGACCCCCAACACACCATATATGGCAGCCTCCCCCACCATCAACATACAACACTAGGGTGGTACATTTGTTGCAAGTAGTGAACCTTCATTGTCACATCATCTTCACTCAAAGTTCATAGTTTATATTTGGGTTCACTTTTGGTGTTGTACATTCTATGGGTTTTCATAAATGTAGAATGACACGTATCCACTTTGATATATCATACAGAATAGTTTCACCACCCTAAAAATCCTTTGTGCTCCACCTTCTCATTCCCCTCTCTCCTCTAATCCCTGGTAACCACTGATCCTTTTCCTGTCTCCATATTTTGCCTTTTTCAGAGCGTCATATAGTTGGAATCATATAGTATGTAGACTTTAAAGATTGACTTCTTTCACTTACTAATATGTATTTAAGGTTCTTACATGGCTTTTCATGATGTAATAAGTCATTTCTTTTTAGTGCCGAGTAATATTTCATTGTCTGGATGTGCCACAGTTTATCCATTCACCTACTGAAGGGCATCGTTACTACTTCCAAGCCTTGGCAATTATGAATAAGGCTGCTATAAACATTCATATGCAGGATTTTGTGTGAAGATAAAGAACCCGAGTTTTTAAAGCTATAAGGTGCATTTATTTTTCTGTTTTTCGAGTAACACATGCACGTTGTAGAAAATTAGAAAATGGGAGAAAATGCAGGGAAATAAACAAAACTCACTATAATATCATCACCAGAGTCATCTAGCATTAACATTACATATATTTATTTCTGTTGTTTTCCAGTACATTGTACACATGCATACATATAGACACATGTTTTAGCATAAGGGGAAAAATTCTTATTCTGAGGACTTGCCTGTGTCATTAAATATTCTTCAAAGCATAATTTGTATTTTCTAGATAATAGTCCCTCACATGCATATTCCATAATGTATTCAATCCATCCTGAACATGGCCATTTATACAATTTGTACTGTGATGAACAGCCTTTTAAACTAAAATTTTGTCTGCATTTCTGATTATTATAATAATCTTATATACATAGAAGTAAAAATGTTTTTAAAGATCTGATACATATTATCAATCACATTTCATAAAGGCTCTACTAATCTGCATTCCAACCAGGAACTTTTGAGAAGGCCAATCTAACTGCTTTTTTTTTTTTTTTTTTTTTTTGAGACGGAGGCTGGAGTGCAGTGGCGCGATCTCGGCTCATTGCAAGCTCAGCCTCCCGGGTTCGCGCCATTCTCCTGCCTCAGCCTCTCCGAGTAGCTGGGACTACAGGCTCCCACCACCACGCCCGGTTAATTTTTTGTATTTTTAGTAGAAACGGGGTTTCACCGTGGTCTTGATCTCCTGACCTCGTGATCCGCCTGCCTCGGCCTCCCAAAGTGCTGGGATTACAAGCGTGAGCCACCGCGCCCGGCCTCTAACTGCTTTTTTAAGGGTGTGACTTAACTTGTCCTTCCCATCTCATTTTTTGAGTTAATAGCATTATAACAATTTCCACATAACAACATTCACCTGTTTAAAATATACAGTTAAATGGCTTTTAGTATCCCTGTCTCCATTTTTTTGGAAACATGAAATTTTAAATCTTCAGCATCCTTGAAAATGGCAGGGCCTGACAGACCTGGCAGAGGGTCACACTGTCAATGATGCCCTGTAGTCAGGTAGAGGAACCAAGATGTGCAGTGCTTAGGTGAGTCATGCAAGGGAAGAGTTGTTCTTATAAGGGTGTTTGTTTTGACCTATTTAACTTCTTTCTAGAATTGTGAGTAAGTAAACATGGCCAGAAATGAATGAAATAAAAAATTTTTAGAAATGAGTTGTTAATTGGCTGGGCATAGTGGCTCATGCCTGTGATCCCAGCTCTTTGAAAGGCTTAGGTGGGAGGATGGCATGAACCCAGGAGTTCCAGGCTGCAGTGATCTGTGACTCCACCACTACACTCCAGCCTGGGTGAAAGCAAGACTCCATCTCAAACAAATTGAAAATTTTAAAAAGAGATGATAATCATTATTTGCAAATAGTAACATTACCCTGAAAAACAGAGTGTCAAATGAGACAAAATATTGAAACTTGGTAAGATGACAAGATGAACAAATATGTAAAACAACTGTATGTCCATAAAGGAATATATTCTTACATATAAGAATACATATAGCTATAATTTTCCATTTATAAACACTTAGAATATATAGGGGTAACATATTTTATAACTTTAACTCATTTATTTACTTAAAAAGTATTATACAAGTTTACTTATTTATTAAAAATAAACAGACTTATGTGCTTGAATCAGAAAACTGAATATTATAAATATATCAATTACATATGAATTAATTTATATTCAACATAATGCAGAATAAAATTTCCATATTATAATCATAATTATTACTATGTTGCCTCTTGAGAGAGTAATTGTAAAAATCACTTGGGAGAATAAACAAGTGAACATATTCAAGCAAATATTTTAAAAATAGGATAATGAGGGAGTACTTGTCCTGCCAACATTAATGCCTGATACAAACTTATAATAAATGGTACTATATGTTGCTTATAGAAAATAAAAAACTGCATCAATAAATTACTTTAACAATAGTGGTACTAGTTGTTATAGAAGCGTCACAGCAATGTTTTTAATTTGACTCTAGTGCCATGCACTTAAAGCATTTGTTTATAGCTCAGAAACAGACTTTAATGTAGAGTATTATTTTCTGTTTGTTAAAGTTTTTACTGCACATCTGAGTTTAAGGGAAGAATTATTTAGTAAATTGTTCTAGTATAGTTAATAATGTAGCAAACAATAGATCAGATTGGATCATCAACATTGTACCACATAGCAAAAGAAATTTGAAATAGATGAAAACACTACATTTTAAGGAAAACTATCTTATGTCTATATTTGAAACAACTTTCAAGTTGCAAATGTAATAGACAACCATAAGGAAACAATATATTTGAATACATAAAATGAAACTTTCTGTCATAAAGTAAAAAATTGAAGAAATGTTTAATAGCAAAGGAAAATAACTCAATTTTTAAAAGACTAAATGTCACTGAAATGAAAAACAGAAAAATCAATAAAAATTCTAGTAGAACACTAATAGGAAAATGGACAAAGCTTAGAAGAAATTCAAATGGTTTATAATTGTGTAGAAATTAGTTTGTACTAACACAATAACAACTTTTCCACCTATATAGCTGTCTAAGCTTTTGCATTTATGAAGTTGGGAAAAATATTGTCAAAGGGTTACCCTTAAACCTAACTGAGGAGTGTATCCTTCCTGAAAATAAATTTTATAATAGATTGAGTAGCTTCTTTGAAAATACATGTAATATATTTTGAATTCCATCTACATCTTATGCACGTACAGAGATAATTATTGATGACACAGGTACATTTAGTCTTGGTTCTGCCATCCTGGAACTAGTACTCTGCTGAGAAAAGCGCCTTTATAATGTTTAAAGCTTTAACTCAGTGCTTCCACTTGTCGAATCAACTCCAAAGAAATAATCGTTTTAGAATTATTTGTAATAGGAAAATAATAGAATCAACTTAAATGCCCAACAGTGAGGAATCGGGTAAATTATGATACATTCGTTACAACATATTATTCATCTATTAACAACTATATTTGTGAAAAATATTGTAAAGCATGGGGTTTATTCATGGTTCAGTATTAAATGAGATAAGTAGGATTCAAATGAAGTGTCTATAGTAGAGTTTCAACATTGTTTAAAACATTTTTATCTCTCTCTATATATCAAGTTGAAAAATGTCAGTAAAAGCAGCTGTTTCAGTCCGGTGAGAATGAGTGGTTTTAATTTTATTTTAAATTTGTTAGATTTTTTTTTGAGAATATATATATATGCATACATATATACACATACTACACACACATACAGAGAAACACAAACACACAAATAAAAATTTAGGCTGGGTTCCTTGGTGTGTTTTAGTGCTTTGATTTGACAATTTCCTCATATATAAAGTAGGGAAAACATTAATAGCATTTATCTTACAAAATTCTTCAGAGGATCAAATAAATTAAATGGGGAGATTAGCCTACGACAGATCATGGCACATAACATGTACCCAATAACAGTGTCAATATTGTTTTTCTCATTATTATTATCTTTTAAAAATTTGGAGGGCCAGGCCGGGCGCGGTGGCTCACGCTTATAATCCCAGCACTTTGGGAGGCCGAGGCAGGCGGATCACGAGGTCAGGAGATCGAGACCACAGTGAAACCCCGTCTCTACTAAAAATACAAAAAAAAAAATTAGCCGGGCGTGGTGGCGGGCGCCTGTAGTCCCAGCTACTCGGAGAGGCTGAGGCAGGAGAATGGCGTGAACCCAGGAGGCGGAGCTTGCAGTGAGCCGAGATCGCACCACTGCACTCCAGCCTGGGCGACAGAGCGAGACTCCGTCTCAAAAAAAAAAAAAAAAAATTGGAGGGGCTCCTCTGTTTCATGAGCCCCAGCATGGGTAGGCCTTGAATTTTCTCATTGCAGCTCTATTCTTCTTCTTATGAAGTAACTTCCTTCTGGCTTTTTGCAGTAGTTGGTCTATTATTCTTAGTTTTTGATGATGTGGTAAGTTTTCATATTTTCTATCATTTTCTGTGTCTTTTTGTGTATACCTTATATTGGAAGGTCAGGGACGGCCATGTCCAGGGCTGCCAGACAGCCAGCATTTAAACCCCTCTTAATCAAACACAAACCTTGGAAAACCCCAATTTGTTTATCTGCAGTGTCTAAAGTGATCAACAGTAGCAGTTCCAAATGCTGTGCTCTTTCCTGGAAATGACTGTCTGGGCCAATCTCTGAATAGTTTTGAGGCAGTTCCATAGGAGTTACTTGCACGAGATCCCCCAGTGCTCTGAAGAAATTCATCTCAGAGCTGTTCAGGTGTTCGCGCTGACCAGGTACCAGGTCAAAGCTTCCAGAGAGGACCGTCAGGGGCCAGTAAGCTCCTGTCCAAGTCAAATCCACTGGGAGAATAGTGAGTTAGCCAGTTCATGAGCTCAGTGCTGATTTTAGGCAGGATTTTCAAATTCATGCTATTGAAGTTAGTTTTATTGCCTAGTAATATGGAACCAAAAGAATGTGCTTAGAGAGAAAATGTTCCTTTTTATATACTGGTGAATTTAGAAAAACAAAAGCTCAGTTTTCTTTATTGTGCAAATCAAAATCTATTTAAATCCTAAGCCCTAACGTTCATTTAATACTTATGGTTACATTGGGAAATTATACCTCTTTCTAATTTAAATTTAATGTAAACTGATTTTTAATTGTTTTGTATAACCACGGGTAACAGATTTTTTTGAACACTGCATGATAAAAATCAGCAAGTATGTCAGACAAAGCACAATGTTACAAGGAAACACCACAGCATATGTTGACAGTTATAGAAGGACTGCTGCTGTTTTCACCCTTCACACCAGAATAATTTTTTCAATATTTACCTCCCATGTGTAGAGAGAGAAACATATGGGGCTTTACATAATCATAAGCATAAACAGGTGGCTACTTAGGTACATTTAATTTGCAGGCAACATCGATACTGAACAACACAATCAGCTCCACATGGCTCCCAAACTCTTTCTACTAACATTCCATTAACAAAATTAAGATCATTAAAATAGAGGGAGGGTATAGTCCTCCCTCAACTGGCTTCAGCTACCTTTCAGAGTCATGAATAAAACACTTTTTCAAAAATGCCTTGGCATTTTGCTGTTTCCTTTGTTCAAGGGAACTTCAGTAACTGTGTATAATGTATGCCTTGTGAATAACAATGAGCAGCATAATATTTGCATTTAACATGTGCTTACATCTTTTATTCTCCCTATAATCTGCTCATTATGGGCATACAATTATGATGGTTAAATTCTAAGTAATTTATCAAAGCATGGGGTCGGACTAGCTCCTCAAAGTAACCCGGAAATATTTCTCCAAAGGCAGTCAACCTAAAGAGGTCACCTGAGGCTCATTTCCATATTCAAACATGCTGGTGAAATCTGTGGAAATTATCAATGCTGGAAATTTTTGCTCAATCTGTGCCAGATGCTGAGCTGTAGATTCCATATATTTTGTTATCTCGATTTTGATCCAGCCTAGAATATCTAGCTTGTCCTCGTTGGCACTGAACTTACATAGGTACTAATTTTTCTGACCTTAAAACCATCCTACAATGGCTTAGAATCCCAGAGTAAAGGCAAATGAGGAGATTTAATAACCACTATGTTTTTAATCATTTGGTGCTTACTAGGTGTTAAGTACTATCTAATCATGTTACCTGTATTAGCTTATTTAATCACCACAATGACTTTATGTGGTAGGTGATAGAATTTTTCTCATTTTATGAAAAATGAAATTGTAGCCGTGAGACTTTAAATTCTGAAGTATACACATTAAGGAAGGGGCCGAGGCCAGAATTAAAACCCAGGCTAATAGGAATTGTCAAGCCATAATCTTAACCACCCCACTCTATTTGTGTTCCCTTTATCCTGAAAGTTCTACTGCCCCAAATCACCCAGGGACCGGGAGTCCTGAAAATTCTACCTAAAATCACCTAGGGCTAGGAACAGCAAATATGTGGTATTGTGAAGATCCTCTTAACAATGCTTTGTGAGAGGTTTGGGGGTGCCTAAGGTCTGTGGAGGTTCTTTCTAGCCCTGATACCTCTATGTGTCTTCTCAAAACACGAGGAGCAGTGCTCTGCAGAACTAATGAGCATCTAGGGAACTGTGTTGCCAGCAACGTTATGAAAATAACGATTTCTCACATTCTCTCGCCTCATCGTAGGTCTATTATTCACTCTCGCTGCCTGGGAGAGAGAAAGTTTTAACATGAACAAGTGTATGGCACATTTATTTATAAGCTGTGATTACAATAAAGCTTTAGGCCTAGATATCAGATTATATCATTTGATCTTAAGAGCTAACATTATTAATATGTAATTTGTTAAGCATCCCAAATGTGTTAGGTTTTGCAGTCACTCCTTTCAAGGAGTTTAAATGTTACTGGGAAAGTTTGTTTGTTTTCCCCATGCAATGGTTGAACCAAAGAGGTAAAAGTGAATTGAAAGATTTTATTATATATTCTTTTACCTCTGCAGGTAAAAGAAATATGAAAAACTATTAATAGCTACTGCAGACAGTTTCAATTCAATTATTATTATTATTACTATTATTGTTTTGTCATGGAGTCTCACTCTGTTGCCCAGGCTGGAGTGCAGTGACATGATCTTGGCTCACTGCAACCTTCGTCCCCTAGGTTCAAGCAATTCTCGTGCCTCAGCCTCCCTAGCAGCTGGGACTACAGGCGTGCACCACCATGCCCAGCTTTTTTTTTTTTTTTGTATTTTTAGTCAAGACGGGGTTTCATCACGTTGGCCAGGCTGGCCTCGAACTCCTGACCTCAAATGATTTGTCCCCCCCTTGGCCTCCCAAAGTACTAGGATTACAGGCGTGACTCACCACGCCTGGCCCCAAGTCAATTATTAATGTAAAGACATTTGAACATAGGCATTCTATAGTTTCACTTAGTTTCCCTCAACATTTTAATAAACTTCCTCACCATCTTTGACATATGTTCTGCCCTCCCAAAAACTCAGTTAAATTACTGTATATCATTTCTTTATCACACACTTTAACTTCCCCCACATTGCTTATTTCTGCTCTTGAAGACTCTTCTTTGGAGACTGTTGGAGTCACTCATTAGTTGATGATGTTCAATGATCTATAATTGACACCAAAATCTGGAGACTCTTCTCGGTTCAGACTATTATTATTTTATAGTCCAATACTTTGAGGATTTTGAACTTTTTTCTTTGATAGATTTATAGAATATACCGACTTAAACATCCTTGTTATTATATATTTGTCATATATATTTCTCATTTCACATGTTTCTTGTGGCTTTTCTATCACTGTGTTACATTCCCAAGACAAGTTTTAGGTTGGTATATTCTACAAATGTATCTTTTTCAAGACTACCCCAAATCCAGTGTTTCCATTAGAAGTTCTAGCTCATCTCTATTCATCTTTAGATTGAAATGGTGTGCATGAAATAACCTATCAAAGCCTTCAAAGTAGGACCAGAGATTATTATTGTCCTTCTCACACCGTGGCATCTGGGGAAGGCTGATCCATGTAAAGAGAGGGCTGGCTAGTGAGACCCATAAACATGTTATTCTCATGAGCAATGTCCTTGTAAGTCATACACACAACAGGGAGGCAAGACTGGCTTGGTGGCAGGATGCAAAACTTGGATGTCAAAGCTCAGATTGAGATTCCAGAGCTATGACTACCAGTTGTAAAAATTGTAACTATTTTCATATCCCCCTATAGTAATAATATTTCTTTCATTGTCCTCAGAAGATTATTGTAAGGATAAATGATGCATATGAAAAAGTTTTCAAACTTGTAAATTTCTAAACAAATTACAGTTGTTGCAATTACTGTTAATAACAACTGCAAATCATTAAGAATGGGTTAAAAATATGAACTCACTCAAAACCTAAGATTCAAGGAAAAGACTTGAAAGACTACATTCATTTATTAATTAATTTTTAACAGCTCAATCTATTGCATTTCCCATGATTTTTGTTAGTTAAGTGACGTGTTTTTTTAATGAACAATGTCTCCTAATTCAAAAATAACAATAAAATTCCTTTTGAGAACTAACACGCCAGGTGTGATGGCTCACACCTGTAATCCCAGCACTTTGGAAGGCTGAGGCAGGCAGATCACCTGAGGTCAGGAGTTCAAGACCAGTCTGGCCAACATGGCGAAACTCTGTCTCTATTAAAAATACAAAAATTAACTGAGTATGGTGGTGCACACCTGTAATCCCAGCTACTTGGGAGGCTGAGGCAGGAGAATCGCTTGAACCTGGGAGTCGGAGGTTGCAGTGAGCCGAAATCGTACCACTGCACTCCAGCCTGGGAGACAGAGCAAGACTCCATCTCAAAAAAACAAACAAACAAACAAAAAAACAAAAAGAGATCTGACAATCCTAGGTGGAAATAGACATCTATTTTCATCTGTTAACTTCTTTTATAAAGGTTGCATATTGGCTTATTTTAATAACTTGATTACTCAAGTCTTGGAATGTGTCTTGTCTTTCTTTGGAAGAATAACAAAGCATATTTATCCCAGTATAAAACTATTGTACACTTTGAGAAAAAGATGAAAAAAAAGTTGGTCACATTTAGATCTAATCAGTCCCAGTGGTGCTTTAGTTTACATTTAACTTTCTTCATTGTGAAACTGAAATTCCAATATGGCATCATATTAAAACAACAACTACAACATATCCTAGTTTTTATGGCTTCCAATGGCTGTTTTTAAAAAGGAATGATTTGGATTGGCTGCAATAGTATATGAAGAGATAAGTTAATCAAATATTTTTCCTATATTGTGCCACTTTAGTATGCTAAACTGTGTACTTCATCATCTTTTAAGGAAAAGCACACAGATTCACAGACACATTATTCTTACAGTAGAGACATCCAGCAAGACAGCTCTGAATAGTGTGATTAACTGAAATAATGATGGCCCTTACGGTTTTAGCCTTTTCCTACTTCATAATATTTTAGGTCTGTTATTACCTTAGGTGAGCTCTATTCCCCAAGAAAGATGACGCCAAATTGATTCTTCTGTGACTTATGTCATCGATACAGCTAGGATAAAAATAAAACTATGTGTCTCTACCTTTTATGAGATTTTAGGTAGGTATTTTTTAAAAAACTTATTTCACAAAAACTGCTGTATTTTCTATACCCTGATAATGATTGTGGACTCTTAGAAATAAGTCTTCACACACAGACAAATGAGATTAAACACACACAGGCACGCACACACACACAAATTCATTTACTGTGGTGAATTCAAGAACACTATTTTATTGAATTCTCCCTGATACAGGATATAACAAAATGAGAAATTCCTTCAAAGTAAATGTGTCTTTCCCTTATTTTAGTCAAGCACACCGTACAGTGAGTGAACACTATTCCATTTCTAAAAGTTTTTAGGATAGGTTGCATTTGCTACCTTACTCATTCCTTCCAAGATTGCATCAGTCAGTTTTTCAGGAAGTTTATATCTAAAAATCACCAAAATTCCTTTTGTCTGTATGAGTAAAAATGACTTCAAAAATAACTGATTAAAATAATCTTTGAACAGTAACCAAAATATACAAAAATCACACTATAATTGGCTAAAAATGATTTGATATATAGATGAATTTCATTGGAATACACTTGTTGACAAAATAATAAATGACTTTTTGAAGCTATATTTTACTAAGTTTTTAAAAATACACTATCTTCTTAGAGCATGCTAGTATATAATATTATTAATTACTTTTGGGTTAAGAAAGCAATTAACTAATTTCTTCTTTGTCCTCATTTTCTCTGGAATTTATTAAAATTTATTCAATAAATGCATTTCTGAAAGTGATACAAAGCAGATGCGCCCATAAAATAAGAATAAATCAAACAGAACCACTTAGACATACAATGTATAAATAGCTATATCTTAAGTAGTAAAATTTTATTGTAGTAGTTGGTTATCTTGATAGAGAAAACATTTCAAATACTGAAATTAGTGAAATAGATATCAATGAAATAGTGAAAATAGTGCAATTTTCTAATGGAAAAATTAGAGAAGTAATGACAGAAAATGAGAAGAACAATTGACATATAGTCAAGAGCAGTCAGTCCAGAACAACTACAGAACCTGGTATTTTCAAGGAGGGTTATGTGATATATTATGTTGTGATTTATTAATGTGTGTTTTCCACAAGGGTTTTATAATCAAAGAAATTTGGGAAATTCTGCATCTCATATTCTTCTCTTGAGAGTCACAGTGTATTTGAAGTTTCTGAGAAGTCTTACATTATTTGGACCTATGCAGATACTTTTTCATTGTGGTAAAATACACATAACATTAACTTTACCATTTTAAAGTGTACAGTTTGGTAGCTTTAAGTACATTTAGAATATTGTGCAACCATCAATGCTATCTATCTAGTCCAAGCTATATAGCTTTTTTTTTTTTTTTTGTGGAGAGACAGAGTCTCACTCTGTTGCCCAGGC
Organism: Hylobates moloch; assembly: GCF_009828535.3. Taxonomy (NCBI): domain Eukaryota; kingdom Metazoa; phylum Chordata; class Mammalia; order Primates; family Hylobatidae; genus Hylobates; species Hylobates moloch. The sequence continues at coordinate 145,464,010 of NW_026652277.1, read as the reverse complement.
TGGAGTGCAGTGGAGCGATCGTGGCTCACTACAACCTCTACCTCCTGAGCTCAATCAATCCTGTCACCTCAGCCTCCCAAGTAGCTGGGACTGAAGGTGCATGCCAATATACCCAGCTAATTTTTGTACTCTTTGTATAGATGGGGTTTCGCCACGTTGCCCAGGTTGGTCTCAAACTCCTGGTCTCAAGTGATCCTCCCACCTCAGCCTCCCAAAGTTCTGGGATTACAGGCCCAGCTATATAGCTTGTTAATCATGAATGTGACTACAAATCAGTTCCCTTTGGGAATATCTTTTAATTTTAGTGCATCTAGAGAATATATTCATAAAAAAGCTGACCAAATCCAATCTTCTCATTTTAAAAATAAAAAATTTAAAATGTGACTGAGAAGTAAGATGCGTTGCTTGAGATCACAAAGTAGTTGGAACAGAGCCAGTGTCATCCAGATTTCCCATTTCCGAGAACAGTTTCTTTTCTATTTCAAGGTATTTTCCCCTTGTCTCCATTTGTATTGTCTGGTCTTATGATCTAGTGATCTCTAAGCAATACTTCATAATTTTACCTAGGAGAACTCTGGATTAAAACAAGCATCTCTAATCTTTAAAAAGATATCACTTTAAAAATGTACACAGTACTCGTGTTGTAACTCTCTCCTTGTGATTTTCTTGTGAGAACTTTCATTGTAAGAACTCTCTTTTTAATTCACGTAATTCTGTTCTTAGGTCTTTTTAAGATTGTGGCTGATAAAACTCCATACCTTACTATGGAAGAAATCACAAGGACCATTCATATTGGACCAAGTAGACTAGGGCATCCTTGCTTCTATCATCAGAAGGATATAAAACTAGAGAACCTCATCATAAAGCAGGGTGAGCAAATCATGCTCAACTCGGTTGAAGAGATTGATGGAGAAATAATGGTGAGCTGTGCAGTAGTAAGGAATCATCAAAATCACTCATTTAATTTGCCTTTGTCACAAGAAGGAGAATTCTACGAGTGTGAAGATGAACGTATTTATACTCTAAAGGAGATTGTTGAATGGAAGATTCCTAAGAACAGAACAAGAACTGTAAAACTTACAGATTTTTCAAATAAGTGGGACTCAATGAATCCATTTCCTAAAGACTTTTATGGTACCCTGATTCTCAAGCCTGTTTATGAAATTCAAGGTGTGATGAAATGTGAGTATCCACTGAGAATGATGTCCTATGAGCATGAGCATTGTGGGGTTTGGGAAAGAAAGGTTTTAGAGCCTGAAGAATGGGAGTCTGTCTTTATTTCAACTATTGAGCCTCTGAGAGTTAGATTCCTCATCAATCAATAAGCAAACCATATATTTGTTCCAAAGATCAAATTGAATAATGAATATACAAGTATGTTGTAAATTGTATGGTGCTATTCACATGTGAGGTGCTATAAATATCAGGAACAGACAGATCAAACTATAAATTTATTTTTATTACTGCCAGTTAAATATGACTAGAAAAGAGCTACTTTTAAAAAATAGAACATATTTCGTTAGAATGAGGCTTTCTTGTATGGAGGTGGTCAACAAAAGAGGTAAATATGCAGAGTTTCCTTAATGCGTCCCTTACTTCTATATTTCTGACAGTCTATTTCTTTTTCCAGCCATCCATTATTGGCTATAAATCTCTACTATCCCAGAGCCCCTCTGTCTTAAAGGAAAATGATATGATAAATTAATTCACACATAGGCGTGGTGTTTTTGTTTATTTGTTTTTTTGTTTTGAGATGGAGTCTTGCTCTGTTGCCAGGCTAGAGTGCAGTGATTCTCCTGCCTCAGCCTCCCAAGTAGCTGGGACTACAGGCACCTGCCACCACATTCAGCTAATTTTTTTGTATTTTTAGTAGAGACGGAGTTTCACCATGTTGGCCAGGATGGTCTCGATCTCTTGACCTCATGATCGGCCCACCTCGCCTCCCAAAGTGCTGGGATTACAGGCGTGAGCCACCGCGCCCGGCCCGACGTGTTTTAATATGCAATCTTCATAGAATTATTTGCATTTTGAAATAGGAATATCTGGAGAGAGCATTGTTACTTCGAAGGTGTTAATACCTTGAATTTTCAGGATTATGACAGGAGTAGGATGGATAGTAAAGAGTTCTGAACTTGGAGTCCTAGATTCTAACTCTGGGTCAATAACTTAATAGGTGTTGGTTTTCAGTGCACCATTTAAACTCCCTGTTTATGCAAAGAAAATGATGATATTCTTTTGCCTACCTTTTAAAGTAGTTTTGAGTTTTTAGTATTACAAAATATTGAGGCAATGGCAAATTGTAGACCCCACATTAATGTTCTGTTAGCGATCCCTAAATGTGCAGTTGAGATGAGTAATTGAGATTTCTTTGATTTTTATAAATAATAGTATTTTCTCATTTTAAAATTTGTTATTTTCTAAAACTATTGGCATCTCCTGCCTATCGCATAGTTACAAATGAGGGTAAACCCAGAACCTAAGCACATGGATAAAGTGGTTACAACATTTAATAAATTAGGAAGCAAGAAAGACTACTCCAAGGAAATGGCATTTAAATGGAAGGATCAAAGGATGCATAGGAGGTAATCAGGCAAAGAAGAAAGGAACAAGGTTGGAGAAGGCAGGAGTGGTATGGGGGCAGCAGGTGAGCAAGGGATGGGAGCTCTAGTGTAGTTGGTGTGAGAAAAAACGGAGAGAGCAGGTTGAAACAAATATGAACACATGCAACGGGGAGTGGAATCAATCATGGAGGGTCTTGAAGTGTATACTAAGAGGCTAAAATGTGTCATAAGGGCAAATCAGTAAAGGGCTTTCAGCAGGGAGAGAAGAACAGAGGATAGTAGTGAGGCCAGTTGAGTGCCAGGGTACAGGAAATTTATACAGTAGAGACATCAGTGGGAAAGACAGAGAATCATAGTTGGGCTTTATGGGTATTTAAGAAGTACGGAGAGCAAATCGAAGATCTATTGGAAGCGGAAAGAAGTCAAACTTGTTCCCAGCCTCGTGGCTTGATCTACTGAATGGAATCTACAGTCTATTGATCTATCGTCTATTGAATGTAATCATCAGAAGATCAGGGGATATTAACATATTTGTTTAGGTAGGACTTAACTGTGAATTTATGTTAACCAAGACCCAGAAGAAAGCCCTTGGTTGAAATAATACCGTTTACAAAATGTTTTAGTCTAATTCCCATTCTTTAATGCTATTTAAATTAAATTCCCATCTTAATTATACTGGAACATTAATTTCATAGGGATTATTTTAAACATAGTTCTTATTGTGTAGCAATTTCAGGACAGATATTGCATGAGGCTGGATTGCATGTGTATTGACTGCAGAATATTCCTTGGAAATAGAGGATGAGTGTCTTTTCACAAATATCTAATTTAAAGTATTTTTATTGTTGTAGGCATTTTTGCCCTGAATATAAAATGTAGACTATGTTTTGAATCCATTGTGGTTTTGTTTTACATGATTCTTTCTTAAATTGAAGATTCAAACTTGACTTGATGTCAAGAAATGTTACTAAATTGCTTTCCACAGGCCTTGAGTGTCAAGCACAGTCCAAACCCTTTGTGGCTAGAATGCTTCCTTTCTAAAGTGACAAGAAAAAGAGTAGTTCTGAGCAGGGAATTGGAAGTTTTATAGAAACCTTAGGGGAAACAGCAAGATGAAAAATACTGAGAACTATAGGGAGCCATGAAATATTGATTTGCTGAAAGAGAACACAACAAATTAATAGAGATAAGAGAGAATATAAGATATTCTACTCCTATTACTAGTTTTTAATTATTAATGTGAAAATTTGGGCTTCATAAAAAATGAAAGTGTTTAAGTAAAGTATTTGTTTCTGGAAACTTGGCCAAAATCTCTGTAATAGGTCTGAACCCCCCTAACCCTCATCACACATTTAATGATTTAGAAAAAATTATCCCTGTTTGGAAAATAGATACACAGAACAGTGCAAACTTCAAACTACTAGTCTTATATAAGTCACTTCATGATGTGTATTGTGCCTTTCTCAGGAAGATAAAATTCATATTAGCATAGTAAATGGAATACATAATATTTGCAAATGAAAAAATTGAGTGAGCTATTTAAATTTGCCTCTGAAATAGGTCTTGACCATTAAAACTTTTAAAATAGTGTCATGTTTTGACATCCAGATTGATAATTATTTCTTCCCTAAGTGAAAACATCAGAGTTGTGTAACTCTCTTTCTTTTCTGAAAAAACTTCAATGCCTCTCAAATTTTGAGGGTATGGTTTTAGCCCAGATATGTAAAAAAATTAATTCACTTTATAAGCAGAGGGCTGAAATCACACAAGTGAAAAGTGGTATCAGAAAGTTTGTATCTGCATACTGTATAATCAGTGATACATGAAGAGCAGAAAAATAACACTTTGGTCTTTAGAATACTGAGACTTCCTCTTTCTCTCATTTAATTTTTAAAAATAATTTTGATATTTATCAAAGTCCAAAAAGTCAAATAGTAAAAAGAATTATAACAATGTTATCAGCAAACCTTTATGCCCTTGACACGAGGGCCAAATTTTCCTCATATTCTGCTCTTCTGAGGCAATGCCTTTAAATATTTTTCCCCTACTGTCTGGCACATTTTAAATAATAAAGGAATATTGCTCTTTTTCAAGTCATCAACTTTAAGATAGTAACTATTGACTTTCACATATGACAATGAAGACTTAATTATCTTATATTCTTACTTCCCCTTCCCTATATTCTCAGTATATTATGTTATATTGTGACAATTCACTGCTCAACCAAGTGGTGTATAATGAGTAGAATTCCATTTCTCCATAACTGTTTTTCTGCGATGATGACCTTATTGTTTTCTTTGCTTGATTTTCTTCAATTTTATCCCAAGTCTTAGAGCATTCTTCAACTCTATAAAAAAAAGGCCACTCAGTGTAATTTTTCAAAGAACCCAAACTGTCAGGAAGGCTACCTTTTCTAATAATTTATTTTCCTGAATGTATTCCTTTGTAACTCTTCATTCTCATGTTCCAATTGGAATTGCTTATTCTTGAGACCAACTGCATAGGTGCTGCCCTGGGAATTCCATTTAACATCATCCTGGTGATTCCCTGTTGACTTGTGTCTGTGTTGACTAGCTATTTCTGAAATCAAATAACTAACTCCCTCTGTCTTGACTTTCTTCCAATTTTTATGCAGGGCTTCCTGAGAACGGTGCATGGAATATCAAGTACTTAGCCTGAATGTTTGAAAAATATTCTATACACATAAAAGATTGATAGTTTGGCTACTTACAGAATTCCAGGTTGAGAATAAATTCCCCTCAGAATTTTGAAAACGTTACTCCCTTATCTTCCACCATCCTGTATTGTCTTGGAGATATTGTATGTGGTATTCTGAAGTTTCACAGTAATGTGACTTGGGGTGGGTCTGTTCTTTCTTTGTGATGACAGTTTTCAATCTGAATATTTAGGTGCTTCATATTTGGAACAATTTCTCTGATAATGTCCACTCAATTATATTTTCTCTTCTCTCTGTCTTTAATTTCAAATCTCATACTGAAATTCCCATATTGATCTTCTAGGGCCTTTTTTCTTTTCTATTTTATGTGTTTTGGTCTTTTATCTCCAGGGAAAATTTTCGTAACTACATTTCCAACTGTTTTAATGAATTTTTAATTTTAGTTATCATATTTTTAATTTCCAAGAGTTATTTCTTACATCATTTTATATATTTTACACTGTTCTTGTTTTTAAAATACAACATCTTATCTCTCTGAGAATATTTTAGATAGTTTTTTGTTTTTTTGTTTGTTTGTTTGAGATGGAGTCTCCCTCTGTTGCCCAGGCTGGAGTGTAGTGGCGCGATCTTGGCTCACTGCAAGCTCCGCCTCCTGGGTTCACGCCATTCTCCTGCCTCAGCCTCTCAAGTAGCTGGGACCACAAGCACCTGCCAGCCGGTGGCTCACGCCTGTAATCCCAGCACTTTGGGAGGCCGAGGCAGGCGGATCACAAGGTCAGGAGATAGATACCATCCTGGCTAACACGGTGAAACTCCGTCTCTACCAAAAATATCTTAGATAGTTTTTTTAAGTTTTCAAGAGTTCACTGCAAAATATCTCCCTCTTTTGGGGCTCTTTTTTTTTTTAAGTTTTGGTGTATCATTTCTTGTTAATTTTTTTTATCAAATGCTTTGTGATTACTTGTAATATGTTCATATTTACAGGGGTCAGTTTAAACAAAAGTGTACAAGTAAGGCACTGTTTCTATATAAGCTCTGTGTTTATGAATTTTAGATATTATCATACCAGCTTTTTCACTGCAGCACTCCTCAAATTTAGGTTTTGTGAGACTTTCCTTTTTGAGTTCAGTTTCACCTGAGAAGAATCTTTGTGGTATCTTCTGGGGATTATGAGACTATTGGAGCTAAGTGGGAACGGAGCTGAAGATTTCATCACTCCCACTTACAGATTTATAATTAACTCCTTCACTTTCAGTCCCACGCTTCCCCCCTGCTCACCTATGCCTGGTTTCGGAGGTTCTGAGATCCTGTATATACTGTTTCCTGCAGAGGGAGAGGTGGAAGAGGTGGTCACCTATCTTCCCTAGATTAGAGTGGAGACCTGGGTTTAACCATTCTTCAGACATTTGAATAATCCCAGTATTTTTAGCCCCCTGGCTTCACCTTGCTTTCCAGGGGCCTTATGTCTCCAAATTCTGTCTTTGGAGGTCTTATGGGCCAGCAACAGTTCACTTTTCTTTGGATTTTGCCTCCTCAGGCACATAGGCGTTCCTTTTTCTATTCTGTCAAGTAATTTATCATTCTTCCCTCTGATTTCTGTCTTCATTTAGATTAAGGATTGCGGATACCTTTTAGATTCATTGAACCTTTTTTAAAAAACTTTCTTTTTTGACTTTTTACTCCTGTGGTAAATTTGATGGGAGAAAGGATTGAAAAGGTATAATTTTAGCCCTAAACCTCACTACCTAATTAAATTATTTCTAGCCCAGAGTTTTGCCTGGATCTGTTATAATCTCTCAAAGGACTGGTTGCTACTCCTGCTAAATGATAATAAGTATAACTTATAAATTTAATATATTTAGTAAAACACAATTTTCAGTAATATAAATTACTGATTTTTATTTTAAAAATCACATTAATTTCTTACGTATGTATTTGTATCTTCTCAATGCTTGAGATAGAGTAAATGTTCCATAAGCATTCAATAAATCAAGTACATGAAAGAATGAATAAAGCAAGTAACACATTGTTTATGCGTGTATATTTATGTTTCACAGTACAAAGCTCCTCTTTAGGTAACAAGGGGGTTTTCTCACTCACCATATCCAGATTTGATTTATTATGATGACATATTTATGAGTTCAATAGCTAAGGAAAATATGAACTCCATGGTATCAAAGTTTATATCATTTATATTCATATAACAGGTTCAATTTTTGTTAGTGATGCTTTTCGTAATGTGTTCATGAAAATACTTTGACAACATGATATTTAGAACCAGTGGATATTCTAGTCAGCTCCCATTTCATTTCGTTCCTTTAGGCTGCAGTCTTATTGCTAATAGAAATATCATGCAACAGCCGGGCACGGTAGCTCACGCCTGTAATCCCAGCACTTTGGGAGGCCGAGACGGGAGGATCACGAGGTCAGGAGATCGAGACCATCCTGGCTAACATGGTGAAACCCCGTCTCCACTAAAAATACAAAAAATTAGCCGGGTGTGGTGGCGGGCGCCTGTAGTCCCAGCTACTGGGGAGGCTGAGGCAGGAGAATGGCGAGAACCCGGGAGGCAGAGCATGCAGTGAGCCGAGATTGCACCACAATCTCGGAGATAGCGAGACTCCATCTCAAAAAAAAAAAAAAAAAGAAAAAAAAAAAAAGAAATATGCAGCTAGCAGAGGAAGGTACCTATTTTGTATTATGTATATATTTATTTTTACATTACCAACTATTAATGCCTTATTAGGATTTTCCAGAGAAACAGAATATATATGTGTGCTAAATATACCTAATTATACATTAATATATACAGTGTTATTTGTTTATTTTAAGGAATTGGCTCATGCAAGTATGGGAGTTGAAAAGATCTAAATCTGTAGGACAGGCTGCACAGGCTCAAAACTCAGGCATAAGTTAATGCTGCAGTTTTGAGGGAGAATTTCCTTTTCTCTGGGAATTCTCAGTTTTTGCTCTGAAGACCACCAACTGATTAGATGAGGCCCACCTAAATCATGGAAGGTAACATCCTTTACTTAAAGTCAACTGATTGTAGATGACAGCTACATGAACGAAATACCTTCACAGCATCACCTAGGTTAGTGTTTGATTAAATAACTAGGTAATATAGCCTAAGCAAGTTGATATGTAAAACTAACCATTACAAACATCAATGGAATACATGTTAAAAGTGTCTAAAAAAGTGTTTATTTGCTTTTCTTAGATTTTATGGACTAAATTAAAATGTAAAAGGCAAAGTAGTGTTACAAATAAACTCATATCAAATGCAAGTGTATTCATTTTAAATAACTCTCAATTTCTCAGTGAGGGTTATGATGATTTTTTCTAATACAAAAGTTACAGAGCCATTCAAAAGGCTCTCTTTGTTTAGAAATATGGACAACAGATGAACCAGAGGAGAACCAGCTAAGAAAATAGAAATTCACAGTATAACTTTTCTTAAGTTGAAATGAAGTTAAATAAATTTAAAAAAATAATTCACAGAATATCCATAAAGAAAATTGAGATCAAATGAATGAACTGTAAAGCAAATTTTAATTTAAAAGTCTGGAACAAGGCAGAGCTCAGAAATCATTAGTAAACCTAATAACTGCCCTATAATAAGGATTGTAATGCAACGCAAATATGTAACTAAACAATTCATTGAGTGGGTGAGAGATGAAGATGAAGTTCTTACTTTTGAGAAAAATAACTGTAGTCTTAGAAAGTAAATGACAAAGGTTAAACAGTAAAAATGTCTAACAAATATATGGATTATTATTATTAAATGATAATGTAGGAGGAACTAGAAGTTGGGAGAAATTGTAGCGCTAGAGTTTGTAAAATTTCTTTGGAGAAAAATATGTAGAAACAATCATCTTGTCTTCAAGTCTTGAATAAGAGTGTCTCAGTGGATTTCCATCCCTGTACTAATTTAGGTCCAATCGCAAAGGATTGATTCTCACTTAGTGAGTTGAGACCAAGAGTGTTCTAGAATTGAATATTAAATATCCAGGGAAACATATGTTGCCCATCACCAACCAAGCTTAAAGGTAACTCTTTATTTTCTCTTTAAAGACAATTTTAGTGGTGTCCCCTAAATTCAAACTTAGTTGAGGGTTGTTACAGTGGCAAATATAGGAAAGCACCACATTATGATTAGCATTCACCCTGTGAAGGGACTTTCCCCGAAAGAACTTAGTGAAACAACTCAGCAGCATAAAGAAGTAACCCGTTACCCTTTCAGATAAAATGGAATGGAAATTGTTTTTCACGGGAGCTCTCTTTGGATAACGAGAAAACACACCCAGCAAGGATAATTCATGTTCACTCACAAAGAAATTCTGGGAAGTCTAAACTAAAGTTTGATAAGTACATAGTGTTTTTACTTTGGTTTAGTTTGGAGCAGAAAAACTTGTAATACAAACTTCCAGGAATGTTTCTCAGTCTCATGCTCTAAGGTGTTGCCTTCATATCTAACATTTTAGAGTCAAAAAGAACTTTTTTGGAAAAATGACATTTTCTAATTTAGCTTGTACTCTTTGGTCTTTTTTTGGGGGAGGAAATTCCATTTTCCCAATTGTAAAATAACAAATGCTTGTTTAAAAAATTGATCTCTCTCACACACACACACACAGACACACACACACGATTAGAGCTATATATACCACAACATAAGCAACGGTAATCTAAAATTTTATAAATCTATAAAAGATTCTAATTGTTTTTCCTCTCTTATATTTTAAAATATTTCTATAAAAGCAGGCAAAGTTTTGTTTTATAAGAAAAACAACACTATAAGTGTTGGTGTCTTTTTCTTTCTCTAGGAGAGTTTCTTAGATATAATATTTGCCATAAAAATTAATGAAACCCATTTCAGTTTAAAAACTTGAGGACGTCATTGCCAAATTGTAGGTAACCTTAAGCAAATAATGAGTTTTTATTTTAACTTTTGACAATGGAAAACTTAAAACATATACAAAAATCAACAGAATAGTATAAAAAAGTTTCCATTTTAATGTATTAACAGACATGAGAGAATAATATAAAAATTCAAAGTTCATGCAAAAGTAATGAGGCAGATTGGGTTGCCAGTAAATTGGATGTCTGTGGGCTTCATGGCACTTAGTATAGAAAGAAAGGTAGACTCCCTGATTTCAATCTCTCCTCCCGTTGCGTTATCAGATGATCTGCCAAATTCCTAATTGTAATTTGGTCTTTCTTAATCTGAAATATTTTGGATTTCCTCCTGAAGTAGTTATACATTCCTTAGCCTGGCATTCAAAGTGTCAATTCATTTCCATACTCTTTCTTTCAGTGAGTTTCCTGTCCAGTCCCTGTGCTTTAATTTAAAATCCTGAGATGCTGGATTTCTTTTTAATTACTGACAATTCTCAATTTCCCTTCTTATCATTGATCACGGTGTCCTTGCCGTCTGGATTATACCCCCTCCTATTCTATCTTAGCCTGTAATTTCTTTTCATTCTTAAAGTCTCATGTTGTGGCCATGCCTTTCATAAAATGTCTTTATCCTCATCATCAAATTAAATGTACTACTTTTCCCCTTCTTTTTCTGCCTACTGTAATTTTAATTGAGGCTTTTATATGATTCCACTTCTCTTTTCTCTTAGCATAACAATTATACTGTAAAAAAACATTTTTAGTTGTTACCATAGAGTTTGTAATATATATTTACAACTAATATACGTCACTTTCAAATAGCACAAATAACATCATGAGTACTGCAGTTACCTTATAAGAAAGTATTCCCCATTCTTCCTTCCTGTCTCTTAAAACAGTACTGTCATTCATTTCACTTATCTGTGAGCTATAATCATCCAAAATATTGCTACAATTATTATTTTTAACAGACTGTTTTCTGTTAGATCAATTAAGAATAAGAAAAATAAAACGTTTTATTCTGCCTTCATTTATTTCTTCTCCAACACTCTTCCTTTCTGTGTGTACATCCGAGTTTCCTACCTTTATCATTTTTCTTTTCTCTGAAGAATTTTTTAAAAAATATTTCTTGCAAGGTAGGTGAACTGGTGACAAATTCCCTGAATTGTTACTCTTATAAGTAAGTCTTTATTTCTCCTTTACTTTTGAAGGATGATTTCACTGGATGCAGAATTCTAGGTTGGTGGGTTTTTTCCAACTCTTTAAATTTGTCACTCCATTCTCTTCTTGCTTGCATGGTTTCCAAAGAAAAGTCCACTGTAAATGTTGTGCTTTTTCCTCTATAGGTAAGGTGTTTTTACTCCTCTGGTTCAAGTTTTTGCTTTGTCTTTGATTTGAAGAAGTCTGAATATGATACTCTTCAATGTAGATTTTTTTTGGTATTTTTCCTGCTTAATGTTTTGCAGCTGCATTTATTTTGGAAAATTCTCAGTCTTGTTACTGCAAATGTTTCTTTTACCACTGTATCCTCCTTCTGGTATATCCAGGACATACATGTTACATCTTTTGCAGTTGTCTCACATTTCTTGGATATTATATTATGTTCTATTTTTTTCTTTTTCTTTTTTGGTTTGGGAAGTTTTTAATTGACATATCTTCAAGTGCGTTGATTCTTTCCTCAGCAGTGCCCAGTATAATAAGAAACCCACCAAAGACTTTATTTCGTTTCTGTGTTTTTAATTTCTTTCTTTTTTTTTAGACAGAGTCTCGCTCTGTCACCCAGGCTGGAGTGCAGTGGTGTGATCCTGGATCACTGCAATCTCCAGCTCCCGGGTTCAGGCGATTCTCCTGCCTCAGCCTCCATAGTACCTGGGACCATGCCACCACGCACCTGGCTAATTTTTGTATTTTTATTAGAGATGGGGTTGCACTGTGTTAGCCAGGATGGTCTCGATCTCCTGACCTCATGATCCACCTGCCTCAGCCTCCCAAAGTCCTGGGATTACAGGCGTGAGCCACCACGCCTGGTCCTGTGTTTTTAATTTCTATCATTGCCTTTCAGTTTTCCCCTAGAATTTCCATCTCTCTGTTTACATCACCCATCTTTCCCTACATATTGTCCCCTTTTTCCATTATACTCCTTAGCATTATTATTAAATTTTAAGTTCCTGATCTGATAATTCCCAAATATGTGCTATATGTGAATCTGGCTTTGATGCTTGATTTGTCTCTTCAGAGTGTGCTTTTTTGCCTTATAATATATGTTGTAGTTTCATTTTTTTTTTTGGTTTTTTTTTTTTTTTTTTTGGAAATCCAGACATGATGTTTCAGGTAAAAGAAACTGTGATAAATTCTCTTTTAACTTGATATTTTATGTTTATCTATCTAGAAGTTAGGCTGTGTCTATAGTTTACTATAATGATAGGTGTCAGAGGCTACATTTTCATGTAGTGCTCTTTCTTCTGTCTGCCCTGTTGACTTTAGTCTCTAGAGACTTCTTCTTAGGTACAGTCTTAAATGCCATTCTTTGAGTTGTAGTTTCCTGTTATTATACAGGAGCACTGTTGATGTGGTCTTATGGTATGGAGGAGGGATTTATATAATTTTATGATTAGGTTTCAGTTATTAGTGAGCCTGTGTCTCTAGGCCGTGACCTTCACAAGTGTTTCTCAGCTTTTTTGTCCCCTTTGGGAGAGACAGAATGGCTAGTGGAGGCTTGAGTTGGGTGTTCCCTTTCCTTTATGTAGAAGTACAGAGAAGGTTGGAGTTGGGTATTGCTTTTTCCCCACATAGAATATTAGAGGTGGCTTGGTTGGGTAATTCCCTTTCCCCATGATAGTTAGGCTCTGGTAAAGCACAAGTTGGTTAAGCTGTGCTAAAATAGTTTTCCTTGAGGACAGGCATTTTTTAAGGAGAACAGAATGCTCTGGGTATATTTCAGAATGGTTGCTTCTTCTCTCACCCTGCCAGAAGCACAAGGAAATCTTTGTCATTTTCACCCTGAGAACCTCGATGGGCCCCTAAAAGTAAGACTCAGAAAAGTGTGGGAGGTCCTCCTAAACACGCTCCCCAACCCTGGGAGTTTTATCTCTTTAACGATTCTACCTTTAGTCCCCAGTTACCCTTGTATTCTTCCAGGTGCTGGCTCCAGCAGTGGTTTTGCCCCCAGTGAGCTATGACTGTTTGTATTTGCCTACCCGTCTAGTTTTTGGGGTGGTGGTTTGCCCTGTGACCTCAATTCTCTGGTGAATCTAAGATGATTTGTTGATTTTCACTGCATGTGCTATTTCCTTGTATTGAATCTTCTCTTTAGGCATCTATATCATGATTTTGCCTAATCTTTTTTATTAAAAAACTTGGATGAAAATATTTTACCTTGCTCATATATTTATACCTTGATCTCTCTATTATGTTGAAGACATTAAATACAAGTATTTATTGCATTCAACAGGCCATTGATTAAGTTAAACTGCAACCTTAAGAGACGTGTCTTAAAATATAGAATAGCTACTATGAATAGTAGCAGGAATTTTAACATAGAAAACTTTTTTTTCCAGTGAAATTTTATATAGAATATATCTACTGAATTTCTTCTTTTAGTGCTCACTCATGGACTTTGTTCTGGCAATTATTTTTTATGCATTAATTCATTTATTGAGTATCTACTATGTGCCAGGTGCCATTCTAGACATTCTAGACATTGATGAAGAAAACCATGAAAGCCTTCCACCTCTGGAAAGGCATATGTTTCAGTTTAGGGAAACAAAAATAGAAAATGATCATAATATAAATTAGCAAGTTATGTGGAATGATAGAAAGTGAAGGGTGACATGAAATAGAGAAACAGAAAAGGACAAATAGAAGAGAAGCTTGCAATTTTAAATAGAGCATTTAGAGTAGGTCTCACTGCCAAGATGATATTTAAGCAGACTTGAAGAAGAAGAGGAGCTGGCTGTGACTATATCTGGCTGAAGTATGTAACAGGCAGAGGAAACAGGCTGTGCAAAGATCTGACTGAAAATGAGGAGGTCCGGGAGACAGTGGGGAGTTAGAGTGAGACAAAGGACTAGCAGATGAGACCCAGGTGGTTCCAGGGGCCAGGTAAGGACTTTGGCTTTTATACTAAGTGAAAGGACTGACACTGTAGCCTTATAAACAGAAGACAGACATGATTTATTTAGGATTTTAAAAATAATATTTGCTTTCCCTATTGAGACTTGACTGCAAGGATACCGGTAAGAAAGCCACTGCGACAAGCCAGGCAAGAGACAATGTGGCTTGGATCAGGATAGTCCTGATGTAAGATATTCCAGGTGTTAAGAAAGAGAAAAGCTAAGGATGTCTCTGAGATTTATGGACTGAACTGAAAGAAGAGAGTTTCCAATAGCTGAGTTTGGGAAGACAGCATATAGCTTAGGTTTTGGGGGAAGATTAGATTTCAGTTTAAGCATGTTAATTTTGAGATATGTATTAGATGTCCAAGTGGAGATCTGAAGTAGACATACTGCCTTCAGGAAAGTGTTTTGGCTGGAGCTATACTTTGGGTAGTCATCAGCATAAAGATGATATTTAAAGACATGAGACCACTTAAGATCAGTGTAGGCGTGGGTGTAGATAGAGGGAAAAAGAGAACCAAGACACCCCAAAAGGTGTGTGTGAGGGGTGGGTGGTGAATAGGGAGAAGAAACCAGCAAAACTGAGAAGAATCACAAGTGACGTAAGAGGAAAATAAGTGAGAAAAATGTACCAAAGAGGAGGGAATCTAATCTACTTTGTCAGATGCTGCTGAGATCTTAACTAAAATAAGATAGGCTAGCATCATTTCAGTGGATTTAGGCACAGAAGTATTGAAGATAGGTCAGTAATTGAACACAAAAAATTTAAGAGTTTGGACAACACAGCCTGTAGGCTTTCTCCAGCAGAGATAAAGTCCTCCAATGCATTAAAGCTATTCCTAGCCCACAGCACCCACCATGTACAAAGAAAGATTGGGATCTAGCTTGCATTGAAACTGATGTTCTGGTGGATCAATTCTGAGTTCTCAGGAAGTCCTCAATGGCATCTATTCTACTAATCTCTAGCTCTTCCCTAGACTTGAGGAATAGCATGAGCCTATCTAGAGCTAGCTCTAGAATTCTTAAACCTAGCTCATTTTGATTCAAACAACCAGAATTTTAGTTTCTAAACTTACCTTGAGGTGCAGGGAAGCCAGTAGGTATAATGTCAAAAGTTAGTGTATGCTAAACTTTATAAAATAATTTATTAATGTAAGAGGTGCTCTTTCAACCCTCCTTTTTTTTCTAAAAATTAAAAATCTTTACAATTTTGCAGACCTTTAACCTATAGGCAACCACTGATTTTTTTTTTTTACAAGAAAATAATACTTTTTCATTGTTGCATCTTCAGAAACTCTATAATTACACAGGACATATAAGTAATATTACATAAATCACACAGGTTTTTTGATGCTGCATAAACAGTTAATAATATTAAAAGTAATATATGTGTAATGTTTTATAAGAGGATATTCTGTCTTCTAAATCTTCCAAATTGTTCGTTATTAAAAGCATGGAAGGAAGAAAAAAATGATGGAAGGGTGGCTGCAGATATTGAAAATCAATGCCATATCATGAAAATGCTATAAAATTTATGTTAGTAAATTATCAAGAAAATATGGACTATTATAATACCTTGTTAATATTAACACATAACTTTAGTATCTTTTTTTATTTTTATGTTTTGAGACAGGGTCTCTGTCACCCAAGCTGAAATGTAGTAGGTATGATCATGGCTCACTGCAACCTTTGCTTCTCAGGCTCAAGCGATCTTCCCACCTCAGTCTCCTGAGTAGCTGGGACATGCCACCAGGTTCAGCTAATTTTTTCTAATTTTTCTACAGAGACAAGGTCTCACTATATTGCCGAGGCTAGTCTCGAACTCCTGGGCTGAAGCAGTCCTCCCAGCTTAGCCTCCCAAAATGCTGGGATTATAGGCATGAGACACAGTGCCTGGCTAATACATAAGTTTATTAATTCAGGACCATTTATAATGATACTATGTTGGGTAGTATATGAGGAACAGTTAAATAAATGCAGGACAATATTTTAAGCATCTCTGTAATCTCAAAGGAAGACTCGTGAGACAGTGGATGGTTGGAAAAAATACAGCTATCCATTAACCCCAGTGACGCATGAGGCAATGAATACATTGGTGAGCACTCACCAGCATACCTAGGGCTCTTTGATGGCTCCCCTGATTGTGACCCACTCTGCACCACTCCTTTGGTAGGCAGGTATAATATAACACCAGTGGAGAAAGAAAGAACTTTGACATTGGAAAAATATTGCATCTTGGTATTTATTTTCTTATATTAATCTCAAGTAGCTTGTATCTCATGATTTTGCATATTGTTTCATCTCATAGGATATGATTTGGTATAAAGGTATGTTTTGGGTCAAAACTTTCTTCTATGATAATTTGATATATAAAGTCTGGCCCTCAAGAATATGACTTAAAATGACCTAATAATTTATAAACCTTCATATGAAATTTATGAACACATTTACATACATATTCACACACATATCTATATTCATGTATGTTATGGATGATAAAAGTATAAATATAAGCACAGGAATACTTAACATGAGAATCAGGACAGTGATTGCACGTCAGTAGAAGTGAGGGTATGATTTTGAGTAGGTTCCCTAGAGCTCCAAGGTACTGGCTAATGTCTGTTTCTTAAACTGAGTATGGGCTTATGGGTGTTGGTTTTATATTCAATCTCTTTCATCTTAAAATTTGAAAAAAGGAAAATCACACATAAGAAATGATATATGATGATCATCTGAGTTCTTTATTTTGTAAAAGAAATTTATTTATGGCATCAGGAGAGTATCTCACAGCAAACATTTTGAAGAACAAAGTATCATAGTGATTTTTTTTTTCTTTTCAGTTCGTAAAGATATAATCCGCATCCTCCCCAATCTAGATGTCGAAGTCAAAGACATCACTGATTCTTACGATGCTAACTGGTTTCTTCAGCTGTTATCAACAGAAGATCTTTTTGAAATGACTAGTAAAGAGTTCCCCATAGTGACTGAAGTCATAGAAGCACCTCAAGGAAATCACCTGCCCCAAAGCATTTTACAGCCTGGGAAAACCATTGTGATCCACAAAAAGTACCAGGCATCAAGAATCTTAGCTTCAGAAATTAGAAGCAATTTTCCTAAAAGACACTTCTTGATCCCCACTAGCTATAAAGGCAAGTTCAAGCGGCGACCAAGGGAGTTCCCAACAGCCTATGACCTAGAGATCGCTAAGAGTGAAAAGGAGCCTCTTCACGTGGTGGCCACCAAAGCCTTTCATTCCCCTCATGACAAGCTGTCATCCGTATCTGTTGGGGACCAGTTTCTGGTGCATCAGTCAGAGACCACTGAAGTTCTCTGTGAGGGAATAAAAAAAGTGGTGAATGTTCTGGCCTGTGAAAAAATCCTCAAAAAGTCCTATGAGGCAGCGCTGCTCCCTTTGTACATGGAAGGAGGTTTTGTAGAGGTGATTCATGATAAGAAACAGTACCCGATTTCTGAGCTCTGTAAGCAGTTCCGCTTGCCCTTCAATGTGAAGGTGTCTGTCAGGGATCTTTCCATTGAAGAAGACGTGTTGGCTGCCACACCAGGACTGCAGTTGGAGGAGGACATCACAGACTCTTACCTACTCATAAGTGACTTTGCCAACCCCACGGAGTGCTGGGAAATTCCTGTGGGCCGCTTGAATATGACTGTTCAGTTAGTTAGTAATTTCTCTAGGGATGCAGGACCATTTCTAGTCAGGACTCTGGTAGAAGAGATCACTGAAGAGCAATATTACATGATGCGGAGATATGAAAGCTCAGCCTCACATCCCCCACCTCGCCCTCCCAAACACCCCTCAGTAGAGGAAACAAAGTTAACCCTGCTAACCTTAGCAGAAGAAAGGACGGTGGACCTGCCCAAGTCTCCCAAGGTAAGGCTATGTTTTGCGATCTTTCCTCTGGAGTGTGTTCCTTGAGGCAATTTGTTTCAAGTCTTTTCTGAGTGTGTTTTGCTTACTTTTCTTTCTTTCATGCCATATTTGCAATGAGCTTTTCTGATGTGCAGTAGATGAATGAACATCAACAGTGTGTAAGATGTTGCAGCGTTTTATATTTTGATGTGGCATGAAGTTTAATATTGAATTGGAAATAGCAGAGATGACATTTGGATATGATGACCCAAATTGCCTTTTCAGTGGATTTTGGTAATTAAGAATATTTTATAAAGTGCCTTAGAAGCAAACCTCTTTTATTTTAGAAGTTCTGTTAATTTTTTTCTAAGTAAAATTTAATACCTCATCCAGGAAATTAACATACAGTAAACTCCCTTCTTCTGGGGATGGGGGGTTACTGGTAGCATGCATCTATAGCACATGTCTTCATTTTGTTTTATGTGCAGAAAAATGTAAAAATATCTTGGCAGAACAGTGTGTGAGAATGTGAGCATCTGCCCACATTCTGCTTATCTTAGAATCGTAATCTTTAACAGTTCTATTGAAAAACAAAATCAATAAAATTGCAGACAGTATGAAATCATTACAGAATCAACAACTCCATAACCACTCTAAAGATTTTGGAGGGTGATTCAGCTTCATTTCCACCTGAGGTCTTTGCCTCTTGAAAACTGCCCTCTGGCTGCCTGCAAAGCGCTTGCCCTTACACCATGATGCGTAGGTCCTTTATCCAGCCGTGGTTCTGTGGTGTGTGGAAGGAGTGCATTCTGGTCTGGCAGATGTTGTACTTGCAGCTTAGGGAAACAAAGCAATTAGTAAAACAAAGAGATGCTGTGTTTACTCTCTATGCTTAGACATAATAACAGCCTTAGGCTTCAAGTATATGGATATGGAAATACTTTTATTTCTACATCTCAGATATTGCGTTCTGATTGTAGCTAGGGAAATCCATTAAGGCTATCCAAAAGCATCTTTAGAAAAAGATAAATCCAGCAGAAATTTTCTTCCCAGACAAACAGTTTGGAAAGAGTCATTTGATATAATACGATGATTTCCAAATAATGTTGATTAACGTGTTGCTATTATTTCGAAGGGTATCTTTGGCTTCTCCCATTTAACATATTTTTATTACTGAACTGAATAGTGAGAAATGAAATGAGAAATGAAATGACAAATGAAATGCCTTCTTTGTTTTTTAGTGGTAGGCAGAATAATTTCCCCCTCACTCAAATATTTATATGCCTAAATTCCCAGAACCTATGAATATGTTACTTTGCATGGCAAAAGAGACTTTTCACCTGTGCTTAAAATTAAGGACATCAAGATGAGAGTATCTTGGATTATCCAGGTGGGTCCAATTTAATCACAAGAGTCCTTACAAGAACCTTCCCAGATAAGACCAGGGTTAGAGGGACTGTAACTACGTAAGAATGGTCAGAGATCCAACATTGCTGCATTTGAAGATGGAGGAAAGGAATCCTGAACTAAGTAACACAAATGGCCTCTAGAAGCCAGAGAAGACAAGGAATCAGATTCTTTCCCAGAGTCTCCAGGAAGGAGTGCAGCTGACAACACTGGTTTTAGCTAGTGGGACCCACGTCAGCTACTAACCTATAGGACTATAAAATAATAAATTTGTATTATTTAAGCCACTAAGTTGATAGTAATTTATTATAGTAACAATAGAAAGATAATATAAAACATCAAGTTGAGAAGGAGGAATACTTAAAAACCATAGACAGTCAAATCTATATGTAAGTCACTACCTGTTTTGCTGGAAACGTGGTTTTGTGTTGTTGTTGGTGGTGGTGGTGGTTTTTTTGTTGTTGTTTGTTCGTTTTTGCTTTAAATGAATTTATTAGCACACGTACCCATAGAGCACTTAAGGATACAGCTAAGCTTCAGGAATAATTGGAACCAGGATCTTGAAAACAGCCTAAGTTGTTTTTACTTTTCGTTACATATTGGCTTTCTTTTCCCAGGCAAACTTTCTCAGTTTTTTTTTTTTTTTTTTCCAACCTACTGCTAAGAGTTCCTGCATCTTACATCTCATTTTTTCATCCCTAGAGAAGAAGATAATCTCTTTGGCTCAAAATTTAAAAATGTAAGGGCCTTGAATGGATTAATGCCCATCTCCTGACTCAACCAATTTTTTGCTTACTCCAACTAGATGCACGATTGGAGGGTACCTGTTTGTGCTATTATAACATAATACCACAGACTCAGTAATTCATAAATAACAGAAATTTATTGTTTTAGAGTTCTGGAAGCTGGAAAGTCCAAGATCAAAATGCCAGCAGGCTCCATCTCTGGTTCCGAGATGGCCTCTTATTGTTCCATTTACTGGAGAGAAGGAATGTTGTGTTGTCACACAGCAGAAGTGGGGGAACTCTTTCCCCAAACCCTTTTCTTAGCAACATTAATCCATTAATGAGGGCTCTGCCCACATAATAAAAACACATCTCATTAGGACCCACCTTCCAACAATGTTGTTGTTGGTGATTAAGTTTCCAGCATATGAATTTTGGAGGGAATAAAACATTTAAACCATAGCAGTTGGGAGGAGAATGAGGTGTGGTTGCCTCTAGTATCTAGCAATACAGAATTGCAGGATGTGAAGATATGGAGATACAAATAGTAGATGTCCAGGACCATCAGAAAGAGAGCACTCATAGGGAAAAAAAAGGTTAAAATTTTTAAAAATTGTTCTTTGCCAGGCATTAGATGAAAATGATCTAAGTGCTTTATTAGGAGAGAAACACAGAACAACATTACGCCTACACTACTAAACTGAAGTGAATGCAATCTTTGACTAAACCCGTACATGTGGGATTCCAGATACTTAATAATTCCTAACTGTTTTTTTACTGGTCAGACCCCACATGGAGTCTTGGTGTTCAATCCTGAGTCCCACTCTAGAGACTATTAACTGGAGTATGTAAAGAGCTGTTAAAGATGTATACTAGATGATATTAGTTATTTTATACATTTAAATACTTGCTTTGTGGCAGAGTGCAGACTCATATTCCATTACAACATCTTCAACACTGGGTGAAAGTTAAAGGCAGGACAAATTTGGTGTAATATGTTGGAATAGGTTTCTTCTCCCCAGAATGTTTATAGTAGAAGATAGGAAATCATGTCAGTGATATTGTCAGGGAATCCCTGCTTTGGTTGAGAATTTATCAGACAGTTGAGAAGAGTCTACAATTCTTTGTTTATGAATAGTTCCTTTAATTCTAGTGTGATAGATAAAGCATTATATTTTCTCTGAAAACACTTTAAAATGTCGGAGGATGCTATAATTCACCTGTATTTAGACCTACTAACCTCCTTATTTTCAGCAATTATTTTTTACCATGAAGGCAGGAATCTGCTTAACACATTGTTTATAGAATGTAAACAGAAGCTCTTTCAGTTTCTTCATAATCTACTCCAAAAATTTTGCAACTATTTCTTATTCTCACAAAGTCATCCTTTCATATATTCCTTTAATGTTTCTTTTGATATTTACATGAAGTCTCTTCTATCATGTGTGCTTTTGAAGAACATTTTTTATACTTCATAGGTAGGAATCAGCCATTAAAAAACAGCCTCTGAGATTATGGATTATATATGGAATATTGTTTTAAATTTGGATAACAAATAGTAAGGGTTATTCAGAGTTTAAATATTCAAACTCATTTAGCTCATTAAAATGCAGTTTTACATGCACAGAGAAGAGTACTAGATGCTTCATTATATGAATTTACTTTTGCCTTCCCAATGGACTGCTAACTTTACGAAGTCATTTCTTGCATTAAGTAACAGACAGATGTATGGGCAATCTAAGAGTAAGAATCTAAAATTCACTCTGCATTAGCCAAATTAACCTATAGCAGGTATCCGCTGTTGGTTATGAACACTACAAGCTCATCTAAAATGTTTGGAAATTAAGAATATATGAAGACAGGTTATAGGAACTAGGAGAAACACAAAGAATTGTTTTCCAAGGTAAGACTGGCAACTGTTCTCCAGCTTTAGTAATACCTTAAAAGAAAAAAAAATAGATTGGTGTAGAAACTTTAGAATTATAATTTCAGTTTGGGCAGGCACACGAGTGGGGGGATGGTTACCAACAGGATTATAGCCTACTTCAAGACCTATGAGATTTTATGTGAAATAATATTATAGTTGTTCTTTAAATGTGTTAGTTAACTGTTTATAAGAATAATGTATGGAATCTAAACAAAGGAGTGAGAATAGGCCAGGGGAATCCTCAAAATGTCCTTTAGGCTTATGACATAATGCAGAAATAATGTCTTTAGGATCTGTGTATCTAAATTTTTAATCTGATGGAAACAATATTATAAATTGACTAAATAAATGAAGCTGGGCCTGAAATTGTGTTCTAAATAGAAATGTTGTCAGGTAGATTCTCCTTCCTTGAAGGTTGGTTTCTATGTTAGAAGTGGTTTCAGATAGTTCAGAAGAACATATACTCACTGGGGTTTTTGCCTGTCGTGGATATATATAGCTATGACTCCTGAGTGCCACACAGGAGAAATGCAACTTCTGTATTCTGATGAAAGGGCCTATAACCAGACAGAAAAACAAACCTTTGGTTGAAAGATGAGATATTCCATGTCTTCAGAGACTGCAGCTGGGACCAGAAATCTTGTATTTCACTAACTCTGTTTGACCATTTCATGCCCAAGTGTCCACTTTGCTGCCTGAATTTCTAGATTTCTGTCGGACAAGAACACCCATAGGAGACATTAAGGCAAAGAGCAAGGGAAGCAGTAATGGCAAGGTACTGTGAAATGAGCAGAAAAAAATCCTGCACCAGAATTAGAGTGAGGGCTGAAAAGGGCAGAAGGAAAGCAATGGTTCCTGGAGAGTGCAGAGAGAACACTTCAGCAGCTGCTGCCGGTGCTAAATTGTCTCTTCTGATCTGGTGTGACAGTTATAGTGGCTGAAATGTGTTAGAGAAACCCACGTTACTGGGCTAAATCTAGATCATTAGAGAGTAGTATTACACCCACTTGTTTGTTATCGATAGGGTTTGGTCACAAACAATGTGACTTGTTTTTGTTTTTGTTAACCTGATGTAATATAAATACATTAAGAGTGTTTGAATTTGTAGCTGACTCTGAGCTTCTGAACACTCACACCTTTCTACTCACGGTAGGTCCTTTTCGTGTAACATAGAAGCTGTAGTACTGATTTCCCTCTGAATAGGGAAGATTACTGTTAGAGAGTTTTTCAAAGACCCAACACAATGAAGATGGAATATGGACATATTTAAATATTGGGTTTTTGAATCTGAAAATAAGAAAAATAAAGGAAACTTTTGAACTTCCTTTAAAAAATTGACAAAATTTGACTGTGAGATACAATTGTAGCTGTTTTGACTGTGAGATACAATTTTAGCTTTTTTTTTTTTTTTTTTTTAATGAAGTCTCACTCTGTTGCCCAGGCTGGAGTGCAATGGCACCATCTTGGCTCACTGCAACCTCTGCCTCCCAGGTTCAAGCAATTCTCTGTCTCAGCCTCCCAAGTAGCTGGGATTACAGGCACCCGCCACCACGTCCGGGTAATTTTTGTATTTTTAGTAGAGATGGGGTTTCACCATCTTGGCCAGGCCAGTCTTGAACTCCTGACCTTGTGATCCACTCACCTGGGCCTCCCAAAGTGCTGGGATTACAGGCATGAGCCACTGCACCCAGCCAATGTTAGCATTTTTTTGGTAGCTATTTGAGCTTTCCTTAGAGTAAGACATGTACAGATTAATAAATCATGGTTTTTGAGTTGCCTGAGGTCTGTTGTCTAGTAAACGGCATGGGCTATAAACAGACAACTAAGCAAGTGAAAAAGACGGGAGAAGAGGGCAAAGGATGAATAAAGGAAGTGCTGGGTTGAAAGTTAGCCAAACTTGAGTTATAGCTGAAACCTTGAAGGTACAAATCTGTGCCCAATGGCATGTACGGAATATTTACAAGCTCTTTTTGTGATTCTGGAATGAGAGAGGAGTGATCTGAATTTTAGTTTTGCTCTAGGCATGACATGTACTGTGTTGATACTTCTATCTGGATAGCTGAATTGGTATAATTGAGTTTTAAATGAAAAAGAATTGGTTAAGCTAAAATATTCGCAAATATCACCTGATTTTAGGGAAATTTCAAGAAACAATGAACAAATCTTCATACTAATAAAATATTGATTTTCTCTGGATAATTTATGGCTAAAGAACATGGTTTTCATTATGGCATGATTGAAGTACACTTTCAATTGGAAATATCTGAATAAACTAAAATTTTGGCCCTCTCTGAACTTTTTAACAACTGAGAATGTTCTCACCTGGGGGGCGATGATGAAAAACATTAGCTAATACTGACCCCCACTCCTTATCTATAGTGTCAAGAACAAAAATACCACCAAATATGTGATGTCATATTTTCGGTGTTACTATTACTTTTTTAGCAGAAAAAAAATGTGAATTTATAAAATTTATTTATTTTCTCAATAGATTAGCAAAAGGCTTGAGCAAAATTTGGACTAAATTATTTTGCATTAGATTTCTGGCCTTTAAGAAAATTAAATAGTTTTCATTTACTTAAATGTCCACTACATGGAAATTCCTGTTTGAAATGATAGCAATAATGGAAAAATGATCAGTTCATTGCACAGTATGTATTAAGTGAGAGCATTTGAATTGCCAACTTCCTATAATCTCTATAGAAATTTTAGTGCCTGTAATCACTAAGTTGAGTGTGGGCTCACTAGATATTTATGTTCCTTTCTTTGAGCTTATTACCTTCAGTTTTTCTTTAAAAAAAAAAAAAAATCAAAAGAGCAGTTGAAGAAAAGTAGAGGAGATAAGTTCCAGTTGGCTATGCAGTTTTGAAACAGATTTATCTGAATTTTCCATTACTATATTTGTCAGTTGTGAATTTATTTTAGAATAAAAAACTTGCCTAAAAATAAATTGATAAGACATAAGCTATATATTTGAGCAAATAAGTTTTGCTACAATTCCCCAGTTTCTTGCAAGTTAACCATTAGTTTTAATCTTTGGTGATGTTTTCATTGATATCAGACCTACATCAATAAATATATTTATGCTTTGCTTCCCAAACCAAATTTTCCTGGATAAATATTAGGACAGAAAATGAGCACAAGATGGCTATGAAAAAATGCATAAAAATAGGCTTCCAAAAATCAGTATTTTTCCCAAATTTTGAAAAGTAAAAAACGTAAGAAGAAAAAGATTTGTCTTAGAAATAGAAGAGAGTAGAATGTGAAAATGAACTTTAAATTTAAGAGACGAGAGGGCCCATAAATACTCTAAAAATTCATAGACAAAGAAAAGATTCATGTATGCGTTATTTAAGGAAAAACTCTCAGCAAACCTTTTATAGCCGTAAACTTTTTCATATACTTTGTCCAGAATCTAACTTCAGTATAATCATGATGTCTTAGAAATTTTCTAAGCAATGCTTAATTAAGATACACTTCTAATAGGACAAGTTGCTTTTAGCCTCTTTGTAAGAGGCTGAAATATCTCTAATGCTCTCATTTGAGATATTTACCATTGGTCTCCTTTGAGATATTTACCATGAGCCAATTACACAGACAATTCTAGATCTCATGAGAGCAAAATAAGAGGGAATTCTATAAAATCGGAAGGCTATTGACTACAAAATTAGCCAAACAAGAATCAAATTGTACATTAAAGACCACAAGAAATGTATAATAAATCCACTATTATTTATGAAGGTGCACACAAAATCAAAAAAGGCTGATTATAAAATTGTGAAGTCACACAATATATAAAAGGAATAAATATTTGTTTTTTTAGTGTAACTGAAAAGATACCAATATTATTCTGACTTGTGACATTATGCTCATTCAGATCACTAACTTTACATACCATTTGTCCTTAATAAAAGTTTGTTGTTGTTATCAAATGCTTTTAAAAATTGTAATTAACGTCTTAAAAGTATGCAATTACCAGTTGTGAAATAGGATAAAACACAAAGTCGTGTAAGACGTGTTTTCTCAATTGTTATCCAAGGCTGAGAACCACCCTATCTGAGCTATTGTTCTCTTCATTGGTTCTGATTTCAGCTTTTCTCCTGAGGTAAAATCATTTCTGTATTTTCCATTCATACTAGACTCTGCTCCAACCAAATTCTCGCAAGGTTGTCAGACATCCTGTGTTCAATAATAAAATATCCAAAGGTCTGTGATCCAGACTGATCTCAATCTTCTGTAATAAAAACACCAGCTGCTCATTACTGAGCTAGCACTATACCAGGTGCTTATATGTATTAATCTCTTATTTAATCTTCCACATTACTCCATGAGATGGTTGCTGTGATCATCTCTATTTTGCAGATAAGGTAATTTAGGCTAAGGGGTATATAAGGTGTGTCATGGTTACCAATGATGCTCAGGTTGCCAGATTTTATGGTCAATCCTCAGTCCTCATATTATTTGAATACTAGGTAGTATGTGGCACAGTTAAACACTACCAACTTTTTAAAACCCTTTCTTAGAATTCTGGAATATTATGCCTTCCTGATTTCTTTATACTGTAGTGGTTGTATTTTTCTCTCATCTTTTTTGGTGGCTCTTCTCCGATCTCCCTTAACTCTTAATGTTCAAGTGCCCTTGAGCTCAGTCTTTGGTCTCCTTTCTATCTATGCCTACTTTTAAAATTCCTATCCACGCTCACAAATTTCTTATTTTATGCATATAAAATGGCTGTCAGTAGAACTATTCATGTATATGGATTCATTAAGGAAAGCAACCAGAAATGGTGTCATATTTTTCTGTTAAAATCTGCTTAAATATGTGTAAATGTCATTTTTTAAGGAGAGTTCAGCTCTTGGGAGATGCTAGCTGTATCACTATGTCTGTTCTGTAGCAGTTACAGTTTTCGACTATACCTCTGGAAGAGATCGAAGGTCAGGGAAAGTGATCAGGTAAGGAAAGAGCCTTCTTACCGATGTGCTATTCTTATGAATGTAGGCTTATCATGCTTAGGACTTTTCTTTCCTGATCCAGTGATGAGAAGAAAGTTGAGAATATCTTGAACTCTCTATGAGACATTACAATTTTAGCTGATGAACTTTGGCATCAGCAAAAACTCTTTAGTAACAATTCAGGATTTAGCTGAAATAAGTTTCAGGAAGTAGAACTAAGAATAGGAGTAGAACTTAGGACTATTAATTTGAATACCATATTGAGTAGGTGATAATATAAGATCCAAAGAGAATATGCAGTCTTCTCTTCTTAAGGTAGATAGGGATGTATAACAGGAAAATATTAATAAAGGGTTAATGTGTTCAGGAGCACAGAATAATGAACACTTTAATAATAAGCAAAGAAAGATTTAGAAAAAAAAGAAAGCAGATCAGTGTTTTCCTAGAGAGACAAGTAGGCATAACACTGCCTACTGAATGACAAACAACAAGAGGAATGTTTTTGGGTGATGAAAAGGTTCTAAAACTGGATTATGATAATGGTTGCACAGATCTATAAATGTATTAAAATCATAGGATTGTACACTTAAAATCATCAATCATACCTGAATACAGCTATTAAAATATTCTAATTATAGCATAGATAATCAATTCAAACAGAGGTAGGGAGACCAGTTAGGAAGCTAAAACAATAATATAAGAGGATGCCTGCCTCTGTGAATGGAAGACACATATTCAAGAGAATTTTAGCATACGGTAGGTGTAGCTTGTATGGTTGATAAATTGTAGAAAATAAGAAAGGTACAAGATAAGGAAAATATCCAGATTTCTAACATAAGCATCAGAATGGATGGTGGTGAAATTGATTAAAACACATTCAGAAAATTCATTAAAATAAAAAACACAGAACATAGGTAGAAGAATAGCATATTATTCAGGGTTCTCTAGAGGGACAGAACATTTCCCTTTCCACAATGCACAGTTACCCTGGTAAAAGGCTAGAGGTCTCCTTGGGGAAGGATGGGAGAAAGATTCACTGCATGAATTGTCGGTAATGTAGTGGGGTCCTTCCTCAAGGAGTGCTGGCCTCCCCTTCATTCAAGGGGTTCTGGGTCTGTAAACTGGCTCAAGTCTGGAAATTGATTGAGGGGCTATGATTCTCTATTTTTTATAATTCAAATTAGTCTTTTGCCCATTGGACCTAGAAGTTTTCTGTTTGTATAATTTAAGTAGGAATACAGTAGGCTTCCTATCAATTTCACTTCTAGGAACACTGTGATTAATTAGCCAATGCCAGAGCTCTACACACGTCAGATTATTCTGATTGCCACTTTGCCTCTGCTGTCCATTATGGTAGCTACGCCCACCTTTGCTTTGATGTTGAGTGCTGCCACTTGGCCCCTGCCACCTCAGGATCCGATTATTCCCACTACATTTAAATTTTGTAGTTGAGTGATGGTGGTTCCCTCGTTAGATCTGACATACAGAAAAGAGCAATTACAGGGCTCTTCAAAGATGCAGGTGCTGCCCTCATAAATCTATTTTGCAAGGCATTGGTCAAGAGTATATCTTCTGGACCCTCCCAGCTGGGATGAGTAGGTCTAAAGTGACTAATCCACTCCACCATCCCAATCTCCCTAAGCCTTTGGATCCTTTCCTTTACATTAAACCAAGGGAGATCAGGCATTTCCAACTTGCTCACAGTGGGCCGTCTTTTAATCTATATTTCACCTAACCAAGCAAATAAACTCTTAGAACCTTTTTTAACTCCCCGAGCTGCAACATTAAATGCAAAGTTCCTACTTAGTGGGCCCAAATCAACAAATTTAGGCTGATCCAACTGTATATTCCTTCCACATTATCCCACACGCTTAATATCCATTCCCATGCCTGTTCTCAAGATTTCTCTTTATATAAATTAGAGAACTCAAGCAGTTCTTTTCCAGTGTAGTGCATCTCCTCATGGGTCACACTCCCAACCTCACCTCTAGGGGCCCACCAGGACTTTAGTCTAGTTGTAGGTCTAGAAGCAAACAGGAGTGTTGGGGGTGGCTCCTGAGGAGAATCAACATTATCTTGCCTGGCAACTGCCTCAGGGGAGGCCATCACTGTTGCCTCAGGCAGTGCAGGGTTTATCTCCTCAGACAAAGGTGGAAAGGCTGATGGCAGCATGGGTTGAGGAGGGGATGTTGTCACTACTGGGGATGGGGAAGCTGTTTCTTCTGGCAAAAAAGCAAAAAAGGTTCATGACAGTTTACAAACTCAGTGTCTCCAGCTTCTTCAGGGTCTTCCCACTCGTCCTCATTCTAAGTTGCAGGGTCCCATTCTTTTCCAACCAATATCCTCACTTTAACAGTAGATACCTGGCAAGGCTGTGCATGTACCTTTCGTTGTAGGTCAGCCACTCACATGATAAGAGCTTGTGTCTGTTTTTCCACAATTTCAGCTCTTTCTGTACAGGAGACTCAGGGCCATCTTAGCAGATTTGAGGCTTGGTATCTACTTCTGAAGCCGGGAGATAGAATCCTAGATTTCATTAGTCACTTTGCCCACTGAACTTAGGAGCAACCAAGGAGCTTCATTATATTCTCCACGTATGGTTAAAGGTTCCTTGGTTCTCCACATATGGTCAAAGATATTATGTATAGAGTCACTAAACTCCTTGCCTCTTATGAGCATGTATCAGGAATGTCAAATGCATTTATTTTGCATAACTCTCTAAACAGTTCATGCCAAGGACTATCAGTGTTCTCCACACTATTAGAAGTAGAGTCCTTAGCATTTTTGGATCTAATCATATTATGCAGCCAACTCCAGAAACCCCAAAACCAACTAAAGAACTCCATCCTTAATATTCTGTTCCTCTTCCTCTAGAATCACTCCTGTTACCAAAATCTGTATTAGTCAGGGCTCTCTAGAGGGACAGAACTAATGGAATATAGGTCCCACAATAGGCCATCTTCAGGCTGAGGAGCAAGGAGAGCCAGTCCAATTCCAAAACTGAAGAACTTGGAGTCCAATGTTCAAGGGCAGGAAGCATCCAGCACAGGAGAAAGATGTAGGCTGGGAGGCTAGATCAGTCTCCCCTTTCCCATTTTTCTGCCTTCTTGTATTCTGCTTTACTCTAAGCTGATTCGATTGTGCCCACTCAGATTAAGGGTGGGTCTGCCTTTCCCAGCCCACTGACTCAAACGTTAATCTCCTTTGGCAACACCCTCACAGACACACCCAAAATCAATACTTTGTGTCCTTCAATCCAGTCAAGTTAACACTCGGTATTAACCATCGCAAATGGTTTTATAGAAGCAAGGTTACAGTTTAGTTTGGTTTGAAATTTCTGAGTTGAGATGCCTAGTATGATGTTTACCATGGGTCTGTACTTTAGGAAAGAAATCTAAGCTAAGGACGATGATTCAAGTGTCAAGAAATATGTGATAAATAATGTCCTTTGAGAAGGTGAGATGAAGCTAGAGTGGGTAGCCCATGATAGAAGAAGATGGAATTTTTTTTCTGAGGAAGTCCAAAATATAAGGAACAAAGGAAATATATTAAAAAATCTAAAATATAAGAACCAGAGGGCTTTATTAGCTGAGTGCTAACAATGAATCAGTCACTATTCTGTTTTCTACATGCATCAACTCATTTAGTCCTCATACAAAACTAGTGAAATTAATTCCATAATTATTATTATCCCAATTTTACAGATGAGAAAAAGCTCATCAACAATAGATAACTTTCCAAGACCACATGTATGGATTATTGCTTTTCAGGTATAAATAATGAACAACATTTTAAGGGACTCAGTACTATGAAGAACGTTTGTGATTTTAGAATCAAAATTCAAGCCATGACTAATTGATGCTTTTTTTCCCCTAATAAAAATTGTGAACATCATTATGACTAAATTGGTCACTTAAGATTTCATGGATCTATAACTTGTCAAAGAAAAATTTTCTGAAATACATCATCCTCAATTGGCTCCTTCTTCTGGAATATGGCTTGTTATCATGGTATGGGTAAAGGATGGTAGAGAATCAAGAACTACAAATAATGCACAAATGTGAGATCTCTACCTCTATCAATTGCACTTATTTAATTGGTGAGAGAAAATCATAGTCCATGTGTATGTTCGAGTGTGAAAGTGTAACCTTCCCTTAAGCCTGAAAGTAGAGGGAAACTGGGTACTAGTGAACAATATAAGAACTATTACACAGTCCAGCAAGAAAGAAGGAAGGAAGGAAGGAAGGAAGGAAAGAAAGAAAGAAAAGAAGGAAGGAAGGAAGGAAGAAAGAAAGAAAGAGAAAAGGAAGGAAGGAAGGAGAAAGAAAGAAAGAAAAAAGAAAGAAAGAAAGAAAAGAAAGAGAGAGGAAGGAAGAAGAAAGGAAAGAAAGAAAGAAAGAAAGAAAGAAAGAAAGAAAGAAAGAAAGAAAGAAAGAAAAGAAGGAAGGAAGAAGGAAGGAGGATTACCAATGGGATGGTAATTTTCCTTCTCTTATTTCTTATCTTTGCAAACGCCACCACCATCTACTGACTTGCCTAAACCAAATATGTAGGAACAGTCCTTCCTTTTTTATTCCTGTTTCCATTTTCTCAATCATCAAATCCTGTAGATTCCATTTCTTTAACATCTCTTGAATATATATACTTCCTTACTTCAGGTCTTCATCATTTCTTATCTGGATTATTGAGACCATCTCTTAACTAGTCTTTTTGTTTTTGATCACCACACTTAAATTTATTATCCACATTACTGACAATTTGATCATTCTAAAAAGAAAATCTTACCATGTATCTCTCTTGCTGAGAACCTGTTGTGGCTTTCTTTTAAATAGTTTATCATCTGTCGATTATTTATTTCTCAAGCCTTTCTACCTCCATACCTTGCCTCACATTTATATATTTAGTATTTGGCTATATTAAACATTTGCAGCCTACAAATACTTTATTCTCTTCTGAGTCTTTAATTTTTCAATTGGAATTTTGTTACATTTTTAAACAACCATTTATTGGGAGCTCACTAACATTTAAGTAACTAAATAGTTCTCATTCAATTCTTTCCATATCCCTATGAGTGTTATTAATATTCCCAAGACATGAACACTGAAGCTCAGAGAATAATTATGAATCTTATTTTAAATGTGTGATCATAGTTCATGAAAGATCTGAGGAAAGAGAACTACTACTCAGAGTGTGAGCTAGAATTTGAAACCATCCTTTATTTAGACCACTCTTTGTTGTTACTTGTTCTAGGAAATTTCCCAGGTGCTCTTCTGCCTCTCAACCCACAGCTTGCAAGTCTGATTTTGGTGTTCTTAATGTGGGTTTCCATTCCAGGCCTTACAAATTACTACCATAGCTCTTACTATAAAGTGTTATAATGGGCTATTCAAAACAGTCACGCATTGCTTAACGATGGGAATACCTCAGAGATACGCATCTTTAGGTGTTATTTGAACGTTATAGAGTGTAGCATACTTACAAAAACCTCGATGGTATAACCTGTACTACACCTAGGCTATAGGTTATAGCGTGTGGCTTATAGGCTACAAACTGTACAGCATGTTCCTCTACTGAATACTGTTACATGGTACAATCGTAGGCAATCGTAACACAATAGTAGTACTTGTGTATCTAAAAACAGAAAACATACAGTAAAAATACACACCTATATAGGGCACTTACCATGAATGGAGCTTGCAGGACTGGAAGTTGCTCTGGGTGAGTGAGTGAGTGAGTGGTGAGTGAAGGTGAAGGCCTAGGACATTACTGTATGCTACTGTAGACTTTATAAATACTATCCTCTTAGCCTACACTCAATTTATAAAAAACTTGTTCTTTCTTCAATAATAACTTGACCTTTGTTTACTGTAACATTTTTACTTTATAAACTTTTTAACTTTTTAAACTTTTTGATGCTTTTGATAATAGCTTAAAACAAACCCTTGTACAGATATAAATAAAAATTGTTTTAATTCTATAATTTTTTTCTAAGTTTTTTTTTAAATTTTTTACTTTTTAAGCTAAAAACTAAGACACAAACACACACACACTAGCCTAAGCCTACACAGGGTCAAGATCATCAATATCACTGTCTTCCGCCTCCATGTCTTGTCCCACTGGAAGGTTTTCAGGGGCAAAATCACTATGATGCTGTCATCTCCTGTGATAACAATGCCTTCTTCTGGAATACATTCTCAAGGACCTGCCTGAGACTGTTTTACAGTTAACTTCTTTTTTTTTCAATAAGTAGAAGTACACTTAAATGTGATTAAAAAGTATAGTAGAGTAAATACATAAACCAATAACGGTCATTTATTATCATGATCAAACATTATACATACTTGTATGTGCTATACTTTTATATGACTGGCAGCACAGTAGGTTCGTTTACACCAGCATCACCACAAAACAGTGAGTAATGCGTTAGTTCCATGACATTATGACAGCTATGACATCATTAAGTTACAGGAATTTTTCAGCTTCTTTATAACCTTATGGGACCACAGTGGTATATGTGGTCTTGTCCTTGATGGAAATGTTATCATGAAGCACATGGCTGCATTTGCTTCCTTAGCGTTTTGTAAAGTTTCTGGTACATAGCAGTCACTCAGTAAATGTTTGTAGGAAGAAGAAATAACGTTATAATTTCTTTTATTTTTTTTCCAATTCAATTATTTCACAGACCATATATTAAAAAGAGTCTGAAGATTTGTCACATTTTGGGATATTTCCAGAAAACTTGATCTTTTCCACTTAGGCACATGGAAGTATTAAATTTATGTGCAACTTTTCACTTGTGCTTGCTTCTAAATTGCTTTTAAACTTATCTTCATTCCAGCGAATAACATGTGCATCACATACATTTATTTCTAGTTTTTAAATAATTTATCTATATATGCACACACATATATATACATGCAGACACATAGGCATACGTATATATATATATACACATTCATGTAGAGCATGTGGGTATGTATATGTGTGTACTTGTGTGTATGTATTATACACTGTTGAACTCATCTGATATTTATGAAAGTGATTCCAAAATATCTCAGTATCACTTATTAAATGATTCTTCTCAATTTTCTGATGCTTTTTTAATCACATGAAAAATTTCTTTATATAAAGGTCTGTTTCTTAACTACTTAGTCATTTTCAGTGATCTTTTTTTTTGAACTAATATCACAACTTTAAAATAAGATCCACTGTTATGTGTTTGCATATAAATATACACTTGTGGTTTTAAGAGTAAGGCATGCTATTTTAGAAAAGAGAAAAAAATGAAAGAGGAAAATAAAATCAGGAGCAATGTCATCATATTAATATTTTGTGCTGTCAATATTATATTTCCATTATTCATACACATATAGACTCAGACACACATACGTGCATGATTCTGTATTCATCTATGTCTATGATAAAGTGACATATGAACACATATGCATATGTACACATGTGTGTAGTCTAACAGATTGTTTCATTGACTCTGGGACTCTGAGACTCTGGGAACCCAAAGCCTGAGAACAAAATGCCTGTGAACCCCCACATTTTAAAGTGAGCTGCAGAACTGTGTATGCAGGACTTGGAAGGTGAAGGTCCTATAATTGATGCCAGCAGTACTAGCTAGTCTCCCATCTTGGAAGCAAGGAGTGAGTGTTCTTTAAGTGTTTTTTTGTCACCTCAGATAAATTAGAGAAACATTGAGAAGTTAGCATAATAAAGAAAGAAGATAGTTTTACAGATGGTTGTTAACCATACCCTGTGAATTTTTAGTCCCTGGCATTATGGGTAAGAGAAGTTGGGTTCTTCTCCCTCGCTTCAAGTTATGTGATGGGATCTTCAAGTGATCCATTTCTTCCAGCTGGCCTTTGACCCATATCTGCAAAATCTAAAGGTAAGAGGCTGTGACTAGAGCTTCCCTTTGCCTGGGGTAAGTTATTTTGAAAGAAAACTGCACTTCTGTCAATAGCAGAATGAAGGTGTGGGTTCTCTGAAGACAAGGTGTGAACTTGAGAGATGGAAAGGGACCTTGACTAGTGCATATATTTCCTGAAGTAGAAGCACTGAGGGTAGTAGCGGTACATTCTTAGCCTTAGTCAAAGAAACTTGTGTGGTTCTCAATGGGATGGTTTCCCATTAATCTGAAGAAGTGACCTATGAAAAACAGCATTAGTTTTTGACTCCTGCCATTTCAACATTATAAAGATGTTAGTGATTCAAGAGTGTATATACTTTCTTCTTATTCCACTTTCTCCCAAGGCCCTAAGCTGGAGAAGTCAAAAAAGAAAATTTAGAGCATGGATGCAGGAGTTGAAGAGAGCACATCATTAAGCAGCCAAACATACTTGCTTCTCTTCTATAGACTTAAAAAACTCAAGTGAGATTAAGCTACAGCAGGAAGAAGCCTTGACTTAGAGAAAGATTCCGAGCTTTGTTAGTATGCTAAACTGAGCTGGAGTCAAATGGATTTTTATGAACCATGTACTCACTAAAGACTATGGGATTTCTCCATGATTTTATGCAGTTACAATAACCACTAGTTCACAGAGATTTGAAGGGATATAAAACAGTGAGAATCAAGGTGGCTCTTGTATAGACACTGTCAAGTTCAGCTTACTCAATAAATTGCTGATGAGTATGCATGTATATGTGTTCTGCATATCGAACATGGGTATATACTGTATATACCCATGTATTTATGTGTGTGTGTCTATACATATTAGTGTTTCTGTGTACGTATGTGCAATGCAATTATCTCCAGTCATTCTTTGAATGTCAAATTTTGCTTTAATATCTAAATAACATCAAATAAGCTCTCAATTTCATATAATTTTGGCAATCCTTCCTCCATTATTTCCAAAAAGTTATGTGGGATCTTTATGTTTTCTCCTTTTGTCTCCTTTGCTTTCTTGCTCTTCACTCTTCTTTAGTTTTCAATCACCTCGGATCACTTCAATACAGGCATTCCAACTGCATAAGTTTGCTCTGGCCTTTAGTGCCTCAAACTATCGATTAAATTTGTCCTTCTTTATTTTTTAAGGAACCACTAAAAACGCACTTGTAGGTGAACATAAATTTGGTGAAGGTTTGGTGATAATAGCTAGGAACAAGAAGTAAAAGTTCTAATCCCTAATGTCTGATGGCCCTTAACTCTACACCTTAACCCTCTTCAAGGTTTTTCATCTCACAAAATCAATGCTTTTCCACCCAGGATCAACCCACATTGGTTTTTTGCTTAATAATGTTCATAATAATAATAAATCAAATGCATTAAAATGCTCATTCTCATATTTAGTTCTATACTTTTAATCTTGGTAAGGCTTACTTGCCTTGAAATCAGATCCACTATAATGTATTCTAAATTTTTATTTTCTTATTTAACTTTTAATCCGTGAAAAAATTTATTTTGCATATAGTATGAGGTGAGGATCAAACTGTTTTCACAAATGGTTAATGTATTTCCCCAGTACCACATATTGACTAAACAATCCTTTACCTGTCTTTTCTGGAAGCAGTTTCTCAACTTTTTACTCTGTGTCTTTGATTTACCTAATTATCTTAAACCAGTATCAGTTACTTACAATGTAGGACTTTCTAGTTCATCCTGATACGGATATGTATTAGGTTGGCGCAAAAGCAATTTCAATGTCAAGAACTGCAATTACTTTTGCACCAACTTAATTTTTTTCTTCTTCTCTTTGGTATTCATCTTTTTCTTATCAGTAATTACTTAGATTCTCAGCTTCCTGTTCTTTCAAATGAGCCTGTAAAATACTTTATTAACTTCTAAAAAAAATCTGGTGGCCGGACGCGGTGGCTCACGCCTGTAAT
The DNA here is from genome assembly GCF_009828535.3 of Hylobates moloch. Taxonomy (NCBI): domain Eukaryota; kingdom Metazoa; phylum Chordata; class Mammalia; order Primates; family Hylobatidae; genus Hylobates; species Hylobates moloch. The sequence continues at coordinate 145,427,048 of NW_026652277.1, read as the reverse complement.
CCCAGCACTTTGGGAGGCCGAGGCGGGCGGATCACGAGATCAGGAGATCGAGACCATCCTGGCTAACAGGGTGAAACCCCATCTCTACTAAAAATACAAAAAATTAGCCGGGCGTGGTGGCAGGCGCCTGTAGTCTCAGTGACTCAGGAGGCTGAGGCAGGAGAATGGCGTGAACCCATGAGGCAGAGCTTGCAGTGAGCCGAGATCGCACCACTGTACTCCAGCCTGGGTGAGACAGCGAGACTCCGTCTCAAATGATAATAATAATAATACAAATCTGGTGAGAGTTTTTATTGCAATTATATTAAGCATATTAATTTGGGAGAATTTGAATTTTTATGATATTTGGTTTTCCAATCTTGGCAAATGGTTTTGTATTCTATTTAGCTAAATCTTCTCATGAAAGCCATGTGTATGTTTCTAACAATTTCTGGTGTACTTCTGACATATCTATAAACTCGTGGGAGATATCAGGTCATTTCCTTGAGCATTAGGAACTTTCAGTGCTGTGGAACTGTCTATGGTACAGAATTTATATTCTCACATCTGAATAAAACCAGAGATTATGTGTTTTAACATGATGAGCATCTGCTTTCAGTCAAGTCTTTCTTTCTGCAAATATCTGTTGGTTATTATATTTTACATTTTTTTGTGTTACATTGTCATCAGTAACAAAACACCTCAGTAAATGGTTTGATATGCCTCTTAATGTTTACATTGTCTTGGAAGTAAATGATACAGCTAAATGATCAGTTAAATGTTAGCACATTAAGAGTGCTATAAAAATAGAGCAAGAGGAGAAGGACTAAGAGTTTGAGGGGTGTAGAATAATTTTTGAAAGAATGTCAAGGTGTACCTTACTGGGAAGATGACATTTGTACACAGACATGAATGGGTAAGATGAGATATGCATAGGGAGAGAAAATGTTCCAGACAGAGGAAAGAGATAATAAACACATTAAGGCAGGACTGTGTCTAATGTGTTCAAGACAGGCAGAGCCGGGCATAGTGGCACAGTCCCAGCTACTCAGGATGCTGAAGTAGAAGACCAGTGTGGACAACATACTAAGACCCTGTATTAAATAAAAATGATTCAGCCAGCAGGTCAGAAGTCTGAAATATTGTGACTGAAATGGATAAAAGGAGACGACATCAGAGAGTAAATTGGGGGAGCAGATTGTGTAGGTCCTTGAGGTTGTTGTAGTAATCTTGGCTTGATTTTTCATGAAAGATGAAGCAATTAGAGAATTGAGTGGAGAAATGACATAAACTGATTTACATCTTAAAGGGCTCATTTTGGCTTTTGTGTTGAGGTTAAACACTAGTGGAGCAAGAATGGAAACAGAAAGGCCAGTTAGAAGAACATTGCCATCTTGATACTGCCATGGGCTAGGAGGATAGCAATGGAGATAATAAGAAATGGTTAATTCTACATCTGCTTTGAGTGCAAAGCCAAAAGTGTTTCTTTCTGGTTGCATTTTCCCTCTTACTCTCATTAAGTAATCTTCATTTTTTAACTTCTCCAATTCTGACTTAAAATTTAGCTTATTTCGACCTGGGCTCTGTTATTAACAGAATGATTTTCTTTTAGGCTTTAAATATGATGCTTTTTTGGGGGGAGAATGTTGAAAGTTTAATCTGGAGTTAGATAACTATAGTGGAAAAGCCAACAACAACTTTATCTGGAAGTTTGGAGAATATGGTTCTCGTCCTGGCTCTGTAAATAGTTTGCTCTGTGGTCTGGGATCATCTTAGTGTCCTTGCTTATAAAATGAGGTTCGAGTAAATGATCAGTACTATTTCTTCTAGCTAAATATTCTACCAATCTGTGATTCTGTACTTATGCACCGGCCAGTTAAGAGTTGAATAATAAATTTTAAACAAAAAATTTCAGTTGAGTTCCTTGAAATATCAACAGGTTGCTTTGTTATAGCTGAAAAATTTTAAAGACAGGAAACAGGAAAAACCCCAAGTGAGCCCGCGGTATTTTGAGGGATGGTAGTCTTCTTGGTGATATTCCCTGTAAGTTTCTTTGTCCTTGTCACCCAAACAGGAGTCCTTGTCTGTAATGCTTGATTTCATGGGGTCTGCTTTCTCTTCTTAATCCTGCATGTATAGTATTCCATGGTGTATATGTGCCACATTTTCTTAATCCAGTCTATCGTTGTTGGACATTTGGGTTGGTTCCAACTCTTTGCTATTGTGAATAGTGCCGCAATAAACATACGTGTGCATGTGTCTTTATAGCAGCATGATTTATAGTCCTTTGGGTATATACCCAGTAATGGGATGGCTGGGTCAAATGGTATTTCTAGTTCTAGATCCCTGAGGAATCGCCACACTGACTTCCACAATGGTTGAACTAGTTTACAGTCCCACCAACAGTGTAAAAGTGTTCCTATTTCTCCACATCCTCTCCAGCACCTGTTGTTTCCTGATTTTTTAATGATGGCCATTCTAACTGGTGTGAGATGGTATCTCACTGTGGTTTTGATTTGCATTTCTCTGATGGCCAGTGATGATGAGCATTTCTTCATGTGTTTTTTGGCTGCATAAATGTCTTCTTTTGAGAAGTGTCTGTTCATGTCCTTTGCCCACTTTTTGATGGGGTTGTTTGTTTTTTTACATGGATGAAACTGGAAAACATCATTCTCAGTAAACTATCGCAAGGACAAAAAACCAAACACCGCATGTTCTCACTCATAGGTGGGAATTGAACAATGAGAACTCATGGACACAGGAAGGGGAACATCACACTCCGGGGACTGTTGTGGGGTGGGGGGAGGGGGGAGGGACAGCATTAGGAGATACATCTAATGCTAAATGACGAGTTAATGGGTGCAGGAAATCAACATGGCACATGGATACATATGTAACAAACCTGCACATTGTGCACATGTACCCTAAAACCCTGAAGTATAATTAAAAAAAAAAAAAATCCTGCATGTAGTAGAAACTTGGTTCCTGTTTTCATCTTTTCTTACCTTCTCTGGGAGGATTTTCTCAGGAACTGCCTCTGTTCAGTATCACAACTCCTCCACTTCAGTCCTGCACTTCCAAAACCTGATTTATTGTGGTTGTGTCATTCCATTAGATATGCACATGGAGGTTCCCCACTAGCTTTTTAATCCATTTGATCTTAAATTTTTCCCTTATTTGTCACTCTTGTTGAGATTCCTCTTCATGGCTGCCAAATTCATCCCAATGTTTCCTCAACTGGGACCCATTGTCTGCATGTAGCTTGTCCCTGTTCTCTCCAGGATCACACAATGCTTTTGATTCTGTGCAATAGTGCAGACTACTCCTTCCTGAAACTAACTCAATTTGTTTTCGAACAAATATCACAATATTCTTTCCCCTGTTTCAAAAGGTTACATTTATGACTCTATTTGCCATTGAGAAATGAGAATATATATGTTGGGAAGCTGTGGAATGAAAGGTGGAAATGGCTTGTTTTTGCAAATGGAAAGAAATCTACCCCCATTTAGCTAAAAGCGCAAGACTTTTCTAATTAAGCATTTGACATCATGACCAGGCTAGGGAAAAAGTATACCTGTTCACTTATAATTGGTTCTGCTCACAGAAGTGCTTTCTCATTGTCTGTGCAGCTACAGGAAACATGGTTAGTAAAAGCACATGTCAGCCTGATTGAAGCTGTTCTTTAAAGCCCTGCCAGACCATGCTGCAAAACTGTTATTTCCGATTATGAAAACTAAATCTCAAATCATGGTTAAAAGGCAGTCAGTTTTGTGGAGAGTGGCCTGTATAGGCAGGCAGTAATTCAGATTTGATTGGCAACATGAGTTTTTCAGGGAATGGTTAAAAATGAGGAGCATTTTGAAGGCCAGAAATACAATCCCAAATGATGATTCTCAGAATTTTCCTAACATCAGGTTATTGGTAAACCATATTACAAAATTTTAGAATCATGTCTTTCCCAGAAACTATAATAAAAAAACATAATGGTTTTGTGTATTTCTTATTTGACCCATGTAACAGAACCCTGTGAGATAGGTATCATTATCACCATTTTATAGCTAAGAAAACTCACCCAAACTTCCAAGGTTTACAGTGTCTTGGCCGTCCTGTCTGTCTGGTCTCTTGCCAACAGAACGTGGGTACTTATGGTCCCATGATGCCTGCTGTAAAAGCTGTTTAAGAGTGTCTTTTTCAACTTCACTGTGCTTTTTTTCCTTACGTGAACACCATGTTTACTGTTTCTATCATTGACAGAGCAATACTGATGGCAGCAGCGGCCCACCTTGAGTGGCCGCTGCATGACACTGGCTACAATGGGGGAGGCACAGCCAGGGCTGAGTGCTCCAGAGAACTGGTGGGAGCCGGCAACAGGTGGAAGACATGCCCCCTTCCAAGTTGGAGGAGCTGGAGCCCTGCCCTCCCAGGGGCAGCTGTAGCAGAGCAGCCAGCTGTGGACCCAGGCATCTGTGCACTCTCAGGGCTCCAGGAAACACCCTTGCCTCTTCAGGCTCAAAAGTGCCTGCTCTTGCTGCCTGGCCTCTGCCCACTCCCAGTGCCCACTCCAATTTCAGAGCAAAGCTGTGGCCAAGCCTGGGGGCTCTCACGACCTGGCCGGGTGTGTGCCATGCTTGGGCAGCACTGAAACACCAGCACCCTATCACCTCAGCCCCCTCCAGATTTTGGGTGCCCACAAACATGGGAGGGAGGGTGAGGTGGGGGCTAAGGGTGGCTCAGCGCAGTCTTGCAGGCACTGCTTGGCACAAAGAGCCAGGGCACCATAGGCACCATGGGCAGCAGGTTAATGGTGGTAGGACGCAAACAGGCTCCTGGGCAGAAAGGAGCGGGTCCCCAGTAAAGCCCCATCTTCAGGCCAGGGGTAGCCTGAAGCCTGCGGGAGGACTGCCATGGAGTGAGAACTTAACGGAGCTTGCTCTGGGGCCTCCCATCACTGCTCATGGGCCGATCAGCACCTACTTTCTCCCCTCTTAAGCCCATAAAAACCTTGGACTCAGCCAGACTTGGGCAGATGATGGGATGACTTGCCTACAGAAAGGAACTACCCATTGTGGGTCTCCTCTCTCCTGAGAGCTGAGTGGACAATGGGACAATCAGCCTATGGAAAGGAGCTACCCACTGTGGGTCTCCTTTCTGCTGAGAGCTGAACAGATATTGGGATGACCTGCCTACTGAGAGGAGCTAGCCACTGTGGGTCTCCTCTGAGCTGTTCTGTTGCTCAATAAAGCACCTCTTCACCTTGCTCGCCCTCTACTTGTTTGCATACCTCATTCTTCCTGGATGCAGTACAAGAACTTGGGACCTGCCGAATGGTGGGGCTGAAAGAGCTGTAACACAAACAGGGCTGAAATACACCCCCTGCTTGCCATGTTGCAGGCAACAAGAAAAAAATAAGAAAGAAGGAGAGAAGAGCTTCAGCCCTTCAGCCAACCCAGACCTGGGAGCACCCTGAGCCAGGGCTGTGATGCCCTTTTTGGGGTTCTGTGGTTCCTGGCATCTCCAAGTTTCTGGGTGCCACCACATTCCCTGTGGTGCCAGCCATGGAAGCTACTTGCAATATGACTCATCCAGCCACAGTCTTGTAGGGAGCTGGTGCCTGGTGCTGCCTGCCCTGCTGCAGCCAGAGTGCCTGGCTGTGGGCAGTGCCTGACCCCATGCTTGCTCACTCACACAACCCTCACCACTCTGTGCCTGGCTCACCCTTGGCAAGCATGGGATCCAGGTTTGTCGTGCAAGCTGAGTGCAGGCTGCCAGGCTGAGTGGGCACATCAAGTACAGTGGGCCAAAGCAAAATTCAGGCAAAGACACCACCGGCCACAGAGGTTTCTGGACAGAAAAGCGACACCTGAAGGATCCTATGAGAAGAGCATCTACCTTGCAGAATGCTTGTAAAGACAAAATTGGCAGAAATAATATATGTCAAAAAATATACATCAAAAGAAAATTAAGATGACCTCACGTAAAAGATAATTTAATTTTTGTGTTTCATATGTATATGTCATGATTTAAAATGAAGTTGTTTCTTCTAAGTGAGAGGAATTGTGATCAGGTACATCAATAAAAAGTTTAGAAACAAGTGCATTTTTATTTTCATTCAAAAATTGTGTTGCTGAAACTGTTGGAGAGACAGAGGTTTATACCAGTTTCCTAGCTGTCTCTATAGTTGTGTGCTAACCAGCTAAACCAAGGCTGTGCATTGAGCAAGTACATCTGGATTCTATGTTGACATTACTATCAACTTGTTTTTTAATTTCATAAAATTAACATAACTCATATCTTCCCTATCTTCCTCTAAGCGGATTTAGGTTTCTACATATTCCCTATTTTACTCATGAGAATTTTCCTGTTTAGATCAAGTGATCTTGACCACCATTGGATGGAATTTGTTAGCATTTAATTATTTCTTTTGATGCTTTATTTGGTATATTAATAATTATGTTCATGTCATATCTCCTTGCTAGACTGGGATATTCTGTACCCCTAATACTATATTTTCAATGCATGCCTGACTATCCTCAAAGGATACTCAATAAGTCTTTGTCTACTGTTGAACAAGATAACAAATTTTCACACTTGACAAATATCCCAGTGAAAACATTTGAATTATATACAGAATTCATCCAGTTTCACTGCAAAGCTAGAAAGCTTTAAGACTTACTTCTAAGCTGCATGCTAATCATACTCAATTGTTTACCAAATGATCTTTCAGTTGGTTGGAATATGTAGATGTAATAAAACAAAACAAACAAAAACACCAATTGTTACCCAGGACATGTAAGCCATGTAGGATATTATGGGACACTGAAAGGACTCTGATTTTTTTCTAGACTGATTTGGAAAGCCATCAAAGGGCTTGGGGCAGAAATGTGACATGATATGATTTATATTTTAAAAGCATCACTATGGCTCCAAAAGGGTCCTAAAAGACTAATATCCATGTTGGTTACGATACTGAAGCTTTGTTTCTACAATGTGATCTAAATATTAGGGCCATTTTGTTTTGATTTTGAAATCTGTTTGAAAAAAAAAATATATATATATACATTTTTATTATACTTTAAGTTCTGGGATACATGTGCAGAACCTGCAGGTCTGTTACATAGGTATACACCTGCCATGGTGGTTTGCTGCACCCAACAACCCATCATCTACATTAGGTATTTCTCCTAACGCTATCCCTCCCCTTACCTCCCCACCCCCCAACAGGTCCCAGTGTGTGATGTTCCCTTCCCTGTGTCCATGTGTTCTCATTGTTCAACTCCCACTTATGAGTGAGAACATGCATTGTTTGGTTTTCTGTTCCTGTGTTAGTTTGCAGAGAATGATGGTTTCCAGCTTCATCCGTGTCCTTGTAAAGCACATGAACTCATGCTTTTTATGGCTGCATACTGTTCCATGGTGTATATGTGCCACATTTTCTTTATCCAGCTTATCATTGATGGGCATTTGGGTTGGTTCCACGTTTTTGCTATTGTGAACAGTGCTCCGATAAACATATATGTGCATGTGTCTTTATAGTAGAATGATTTACAATCCTTTGGGTATATACCCAGTAATGGGATTGCTGGGTCAAATGGCATTTCAGGTTCTAGATCCTTGAGGAATTGCCACACTGTCTTCCACAATGGTTGAACTAATTTACACTCCCACCAGCAGTGTAAAAGTGTTCCTATTTCTCCACATTCTCTCCAGCATCTGTTGTTTCCTGACTTTTTAATGATCACCATTCTCACTGGCATGGGATGGTATCTCATTGTGGTGTTGATTTGCATTTCTCTAATGACCAGTGATGATGAGCTTTTCTTCATGCGTTTGTTGGCCTCATGTCTTCTTTTGAGAAGTATCTGTTCATATCCTTTACCCACTTTTTGATGGGGTTGTTTTTTTCTTGTAAATTTGTTTAAGTTCCTTGTAGATTCTGGATATTAGCCCTTTGTCAGATGGATAGATTGCAACACTTTTTTTCCCATTCTGTAGGTTGCCTGTTCACTCTAATGATAGTTTCTTTGGCTGTGCAGAAGCTCTTTAGTTTAATTAGATCTCATTTGTCAATTTTGGCTTTTGTTGCCGTTGCTTTTTGTGTTTTAGTCATGAAGTCTTTGCCCATGCTTATGTCCTCAATGGTGTTGCCTAGGTTTTCTTCTAGGGTTTTTATGGTTTTAGGTCTAACATTTAAGTTTTTAATCCATCTTGAGTTAATTTTTATATAAGGTGTAAGGAAGGGGTCCGGTTTCAGTTTGCTGCATATGGCTAGCCAGTTTTCCCAACACCATTTATTAAATAGGGAATCTTTTCACCATTGCTTGTTTTTGTCAGACTTACTACAGATCAGATGGCTGTAGATGTGTGGTGTTATTCCTGAGGCCTCTGTTCTGTTCCATTGGTCTATACATCTGTTTTGGTACTAGTACCATGCTGTTTTGGTTACTGTAGCCTGGTAGTATACTTTGAAGTCAGGTAAGCCTCTAGCTTTGTTCTTTTTGCTTAGTATTGTCTTGGTTATATGGGCTCTTTTTTGGTTCCGCATGAAATTTAAAATAGTTTTTTCTAATTCTGTGAGGAAAGTCAAAAGTAGCTTGATGGGGATAGCATTGAATCTATAAATCACTTTGGGCAGTACAGCCATTTTCATGATACTGATTCTTCCTATCCATGAACATGCAATGTTTTTCCATTTGTTTGTGTCCTCTCTTATTTCCTTGAGCAGTGGGTTGTAGTTCTCCTTGAAGAGGACCTTCACATCACTTGTAAGTTGTATTCCTAGGTATTTTATTCTCTTTGTAGGAATTATGAATGTGAGTTCACTCATGATTTGACTATTTGTCTATAATTGGTATATAGGAATGCTTGTGATTTTTGCACATTGATTTTGTATCCTGGGACTTTGCTGAAGTTGCTTATCGGCTTCAAGGGATTTTGGGCTTAGACGATCAGGTTTTCTAAATATACAATCATGTCATCTGCAATCAGAGACAATTTGACTTCCTCGCTTCCTATTTGAATACTTTTATTTCTTTCTCTTGCCCAATTGCCCTGGCCAGAACTTCCAATACTATGTTGGATAGGAGTGGTGAGAGAGGGCATCCTTGTCCTGTGCTGGTTTTCAAAGGGAATGCTTCCAGCTTTTGCCTATGCAATATGATATTGGCTGTGGGTTTGTCATAAATGGCTCTTTTTATTTTGAGATATGTTCCATCAATACCTAGTTTATTGAGAGTTCTTAGCATGAAGGGGTGTTGAGTTATATTGAGGGCCTTTTTTGCATCTACTGAGATAATCATGTGTTTTTTGTCATTGGTTCTGTTTATGTGATGGATTACATTTATTGATTTGCATATGGAGAACCAGCCTTGCATCCCAGGGGTGAAGCTGACTTGATCATGGTGGATAAGCTTTTTGATATGCTGCTGGATTCGGTTTGCCAGTATTATGTTGAGGATTTTTGCACTGATGTTCATCAGGAATATTGGCCTGAAATTTTCTTTTTTTGTTGCTTCTCTGCCAGGTTTTGGCATCAGGATGATGCTGGTCTCTGAAAATGAGTTAGGAAGGAGTCCCTCTTTTTCTATTGTTTGGAATAGTTTCAGAAAGAATGGTACCAGCTCTTCTTTGTACCTCTAGTAGAATTCAGCTGTGAATCTGTCTGGTCGTAGGCTTTTTTTGATTGGTAAGCTATTAATTACTGCCTTAATTTCAGAACCTGTTGTCGATCTAGTCAGTGATTCAAATTCTTCCTGGTTTAGTCTTGGGAGGGTGTATGTGTCCAGGAATTTATCAATTTCTTCTAGATTTTCTAGTTTATTTGCATAGAGATGTTTATAGTATTCTCTGATGGTAGTTTGTATTTTTATGGGATAAGTGGAGATATCCCCTTTATCATTTTTTATTGTGTCTATTTGATTCTTCTCTCTTTTCTTCTTTATTAATCTGGCTAGCGGCCCATCTATTTCGTTAATCTTTTCAAAAAATCAGCTCCTATATTCATTGATTTTTTGAAAGGTTTTTCATGTCTCTATCTCCTTCAGTTCTGCTCTGATCTTAGTTATTTCTTGTCTTATGCTAGCTTTTGAACTTGTTTGCTCGTGCTTCTCTAGTTCTTTTAATTGTGATGTTACGGTGTTGATTTTACATCTTTCTTGCTTTCTCCTGTGGGCATTTAGTGCTATAAATTTCACTCTAAATACTGCTTTAGCTGTGTCCCAGAGATTATGGTATGCTTTGACTATATTAAGGTAAATAAAGTTCATTGTATTTATGTAATATTTTGTCTTCCTGGAGAGTAAGGAAGGGTTAGTGAGGATTAAGTGAAATAGCCTTGTCTGAGTAGAATTTATACACTGTAATAATGTATTGCCTCTTTAATGATGAAAGAAATAATTTCTGCTGATGTGATCATTTTTGTTGTGCCTTTTCAAGAAAATATATGGGGCTAAAATGTTAAAATAACTTATTTTCAAATAGAGTACTATAATCTGAATATATAATTGAGTGCCTTCTTACTGTCAGTAAATGAATACTCTCAAAAGTTCTGGTAGTTTGAATTAAGGTAGTAATTATGAATGTCATTCATTTGTTTAATGGAAATGTCAATGTTGGCAAATAAAGCATTTTAATTTTTTCCTGTGGGATAATAAGCTTCCTTTGTATTCATCCCTCAACCTTTCATTATTCAATACCAAAAGCTGTAGAGTAAATCAGGGAAAGTCACTAGGCTGGTGTCAGTCCCTGGATTTGATTATTGAGAGGCAATTCTCCATAAAATATTTTCAGATTACCACATAGTCCAATCTTTTTGAGGAAAGACCACTGGCAAACTTGGTTAAAGTGTGGTTGAATAGCAAATGTATCTTGGAAGATAGAAACAGTAGGTTGCTTCAGAGAGGTTTAGAGACATCTCCCCTGTAAACATTTGCTAACATAGCAGAATAAAAGACTCTCCCTCACCTGAGGAAAGGGTGGGTCAATGTGCCAGCCAAACTCCAAGTGTCATAGTTTTGTGAGTCCATGGTGGTATACTTACTCTGTCTGTGCAGGATAACATTAGGCTCTCATAGCCTCCTCAATGCTAAGATGCTCTGTGAATATTCAACTATCTGTTTTCTAATCTAGAGACTTTGTGTTTGTTACCAGAATAGCATCTATCTATCATCTATCTATCTATCTATCTATCTATCTATCTATCTATCTATCATCTATCTATGTATCTATCTAATCTATCATCTATCTATCTATATCTGTATCTATCTATCTATCTGTCTATCTATCTATCTACCTATCTACCTATCTATCACTGTGGCAGGCTGACTTTTTACCTTATAAATATAGTTGGTAGACTTAATTTTAGATAATACAGATGTCATTCCTTTATTAACCTCATGCCATGCTGATGTTTGTAACGATGAGAAACGAGAATCATTTTATGGTATCGATTGTCGAGACATTGTGTATATCATGTGTTCTCTATGATACATTCAAAAAACAGATCCCAGTAATAATATGTTTACAGTATGGAGTTCTTTACACACACATACTTGCAGGACAGTTGAGATAGAGAGATAAAAGCATTTCCCTGGTGCCAGTGGTAGGTTTGAATTTCTTTGAAACATATCAAGATAAGGTGATGCCATGCAAAGAATGTGGCGACATTGGTGCAGCAGAGTGTCAGCTAGAAGCAGACTAGATTCATCTTGGCAGACCTAGTGGACTAGTGATATCTGAGGCCTTTTATGTGCGTGAGTAGATCTATGCCAGTTTTCCGGCTAAAGGAAGAAGGTGGTGTGTGCATGTGTTTGTGTATGTGTGTGTGTGTGCGTGCACACATGTGCATGCTAGGGTGCAGGAAAGAGACAAAGATAAACAGGAAAGTTGGGAAAATTTAGACTATATTTAAAAAAACCTATATCTTGCTTCATGTTTGCCACAATTAGTATCACAGCCTCTGGAAGATGCAATGGTTAATAATTGCTGCTGATTCTTTGATATGGCTTTTCCTGGGGACAGTAGGGAGTCAGCTCGAGTAAAGACAAATCCTAGAAAGGGTGCTATTTCAGGGAGATTCCTAACAGCTAACATAGTGGCAATGCTCTTGGAATCGAGCTTTTTTAGGAGCTCCAAACCCAGTGTCTCCTCTTTGGTGGTTGCAAAGTTGCTTTTTCTCACAGCTACTGTGATTGCAAGGCTGCTGGTTTTCAAGGCTGTCATGCAGCTGAGAAGAATTGCTATAGGACAATTCAAAATGTCACAAAGCTCACATTCTTATCAAGATTTAGTCACTTTTCTTAAAAAAAAGATTTCCTTTTAGTTAATTTCTAGAGTTCTGCAAAAGTTGATTCTGACAAATTTTGCTAGTGGTCATTGCATTTATGCTGAAATAGATTTTCAGAAGTCCTTAGCCTGCCATTTCTAACTGTTGGTCTTGGGCAAATTATTTAATCTCCCTTTTTCTCAATTTTCTAATTCATAAAACAAGCATAGTAACATGCCTCAGAGAATTGTTGTGAGGCTTAAGAAAGCTCATTCAAGAAAAGCACTTAGAATAGTACTTGGTACGTAATGAATACTCAACCAACACTGGCTGTCAGTATCAGTATATTCATTTTAAATACTTAAATTTAGATATAAACAAACCTACCCTTTATTTTTCCCAAATTTTGATTTTATACTCACTTTTTATTTTTCTGAATTGGTTCATCTGGCTACAAAGTTTTACAGATTCTATTCCACAACATTTCAGACCATAGCAGTTGATAATGTTTTACATTCCATTACACAGACTATTCCCTGAAGGTTTTTGGAACAATAACAGATGGCCAAGCTGTTGAAGATATTATGATTCTACTTACTGTTCAAATATGTAGGCTAGAACAGGGTAATTTTGCTTTCTGTTACCTGAGAAAAATAAGAATGCCACATTTATTTATGTACTTTTATCCATGTGGTTTATAAAATTTCACTTTTTGAGAGGATTGTCCCAGGGTGCAAATAGTGCAAAATATCTTATTGAATACCTAGAGCTATCAAAGTCATTAATGTTTTATAAAATATTTAAACTTTTAATAATAAATAAAGCTGCTTCCTAAAAAGATCTCCTACTAAGAGAGAGTACATATGAGAAGATGAGGTACTTTCAGTGCCTTAAATGTCAGCAAACTTGAGCCCGTCAGAAAAAGAAAATGGGAATTTCATAAATTGGTATAATATGTAATTACAATGGCTAATTCAAAATATTTAACAATAATTAATTATGAAAAATAAGTAGTCTTTTGCCCTCTTTTCTAAATGCTATTAATATTATTTATGATAATATTAAGCATAGTACTCATATAATGAGTCACTTCATTAAAGATATTCTTAAGTTGTTTTGTCTATATTTGTAGTATTCTTAAGGCTCTGATTTTTGAATAAGCAGGAAAAGATGGCTAACCTGGTTCACCAGTTGTTCTTTAACTTTAAAAGTGAACTGAGATATTTTAACGATTATATTTTTATAATCCTTTTATATGATAAAGATTAAACCAAATAAGATCTAAAGAAGAGAAATATAGTCCACACAAAACTCTCTAGTTAAATGTATCAATCTGGAGAAAGTATTGTTTCTCTTTTTTTAATTTTATTATTATTATACTTTAAGTTTTAGGGTACACGTGCACAACGTGCACAACGTGCAGGTTTGTTACATATGTATACACGTGCCATGTTGGTGTGCTGCAGAAAGTATTGTTTCTTAAGGATCAAAATTTCAATTCAGTTTTATGCAATTGTTCCTGTATACCATGGATATCAGATAGATAGAAAGATAGACAGATAGATAGATGACAGGTAGATAGGTGATAAGTAGATAGATGATAGATAGATAGATAGATAGATAGATAGATAGATAGATAGATAGATAGATGATAGATAGATAGATAGATGATAGATAGAGTGACTGGGTTTGCTATCTGAAAATTTGGAATTAGAATGCCTGTATAGATAAACCTTATGAAAGTTAAGCCTCTTTCAGTTGTTAGAAATAGAAATCTCCTCTCAAACAGGCCTAAGATTTTTTAAAAAGTACCCAGGTGTACATATAATCTGAGAAGTCCAGGGGATGAGCTCTTTCAGAAGTGCTGGATTAAAGAGCTCATCACAGACTCCATCTCAGCTCTACCTCATCTGGGTAGTTCCATTCACAGTTCCATTACAGTGCTCAGTATCTTCACAGCCATGACACTAAAAAACAAAAGAAACATTTCTGCTTCAGTAGTGACTCAGAAGCCAAAGAACTGAGTTTTGTTTCCCCTGATTGGCCTGCTTTGTGTCATGTATAAATCCCTGAATTGTGTGTGTGTGAGAGGATTTAATGTGCTGATGGACCAGTCAAGATTACACATTTGTTCTGGAGATAGGTATGTACTTCATTCAGTTCAGGTAGACTGAGAAGCAAGAGGGATATAGCCTAAATGAGAGTCTGGACTTTGCTGGAAAAAAGGGAAATGGAATTTGGGGAAATAAATTATTTTTACATATACTTTAAGTTCTGGGATACATCTGCAGAACATGCAGGTTTGTTACATAGATATACACGTGCCATGGTGGTCTGCTGCACCCATCAGCCCATCATCTACATTAGGTATTCTCCTAATGCTATCCCTCCCCTAGCCCTCCACTCACCAACAGGCCCCAGCGTGTGATGTTCCCCTCTGTCTATCCATGTGTTCTCATTGTTCAACTCCCACTTATGAGTGACAATATGCGGTGTTTGGTTTTCTTTTCCTGTGTTAGTTTGCTGAGAATGATGGTTTCCAGCTTCATCCATGTCCCTGCAAAGGACATGAACTCATCCTTTTATATGTCTACATAGTATTCCATGGTGTATATGTGCCACATTTTCTTCATCCAGTCTACCATCAATGGGCATTTGGGTTGGTTCCAAGTCTTTGCTATTGTGAACAGTGCTGCAATAAACATACGTGTGCATGTGCCTTTATAATAGAATGCTTTATAATCCTTTGGGTATATACCCAGTAATGGGATTGCTGGATCAAATGGTATTTCAGGTTCTAGATTCTTGAGGAATCGCCACACTGTCTTCCACAATGGTTGAACTAATTTACATTCCCAACAAAAGTATAACAGTGTTCGTATTTCTCCACATCCTCTCCAGCATCTGCTGTTTCCTGACTTTTTAATGATCGCCATTCTAACTGGTGTGAGATGGTATCTCATTGTGGTTTTGATGTGCATTTCTCTAATGACCAGTCATGATGAGCTTTTGTTCATGTTTTTCTGGCCGCATAAATGTCTTCTTTTGAGAAGTATCTGTTCATATCCTTTACCCACTTTTTGATGGGGTTGTTTGATTTTTCTTGTAAATTTGTTTAAGTTCCTTGTAGATTCTGGATATTAGCTCTTTGTCAGATGGATTGCAATAATTTTCTCCCATTCTGTAAGTTACCTATTGACTCTAATGATAGTTTGTTTTGCTGTGCAGAAGTTCTTTGGTTTAATTAGATCCCATTTGTCAATTTTGGCTTTTGTTGCCATTGCTTTTGGTGTTTTAGTCATGAAGACTTTGCCCATGCCTATGTCCTCAATGGTATTGCCTAGCTTTTCTTCTGGCATTTTTATGGTTTTAGGTCTAATATTTAAGTCTTTAATCCATGTCGAGTTAATTTTTGTATGAAGTGTAAGGAAGGGGTCCAGTTTCAATTTTCTGCATATGGCTAGCCAGTTTTCCCAACACCATTTATTAAATAGAGAATCCTTTCTCCATTGCTTATTTTTGTCAGGTTTGTCAAAGATCAGGTGGTTGTAGATGTGTGGCATTATTTCTGAGGCCTCTCTTCTGTTCCATTGATCTATATCTCTGTTTTGGTCCTAGTACTATGCTGTTTTGGTTACTATAGCCTTGTAGTATACTTTGAAGTCAGGTAGCATCATACCTCCAGTTTTGCTCTTTTTGCTTAGGATTGTTTTGGCTATGTAGGTTCTCTTTTGGTTCCATATGAAATTTAAAGTAGTTTTTTCTAATTCTGTGAAGAAAGTCCATGGTAGCTTGATGGGAGTAGCATTTAGTCTATAAATCACTTTGGGCAGTATGGCCATTTTTACGATATTGATTCTTCCTATCCATGAGCATGGAAGAGGAGGTGGAGTGTGGCCAAATAGGAAGAGCTCAAGTCTGCAGCTCCCAGTGAGATCAACGCAGAAGGTGGGTGATTTCTGCATTTCCAACTGAGGTACCCCACTCATCTCACTGGGGCTGGTTAGACAGTGGGTGCAGCCCATGGAGGGCAAGCTAAAGCAGGGCAGGGCATCACCTCACCAGGGAAGTGCAAGGGGTCAGGGAACTCCCTCCCCTAGCCAAGGGAAGCCATGAGGGACTGTGTCATGAGGAATGGTGCATTCTGGCCCAGATACTATGCTTTTCCCATGGTCTTTGCAACCCACAGACTAGGATATTCCCCTGGGTGCCTACACCACTAGGGCCCTGGGTTTCAAGCACAAAACTGGGCAGCTGTTTGGGCAGACACCAAGCTAGCTGCAGGAATTTTTTTTTGTACCACAGTGGCACCTGGAATGCCAGTGGGACAGAACTGTTCACTCCCCTGGAATGAGGGCTGAAGCCAGGGGGCCAAGTGGTCTAGCTCAGTGGATCCCACCCCCATGGAGCCCAGCAAAGTAACATCCACTGGCTTGAAATTCTCGCTACCAGCACAGCAGTCTAAAGTTGACTTGGGATGCTTGTGCTTGGTGCAGGGAGAGTTGTCCACCATTACCAAGGCTTGAGTAGGTGGTTTTCCCCTCACAGTGTAAACAAAGCCACCAGGAAGTTCAAATTGGGTGGAGTACACTGCAGCTTGGGAAAGCTGCCATAGCCAGACTGCCTCTATAGATTGCTTCTCTTCGAGCAGAGCTTCAGCAGACTTAAACATTCCTGCCTGCTGGCTTTGAAGAGAGCAGCAAATCTCCCCGCACAGCGCTTGAGCTCTGCTAAGGGACAGACTGCCTCGTCAAGTGGATCCCTGATCCCAGTGCCACCTGACTGGGAGATATCTCCCAGGAGGGGTCGACAGACACCTCATACAGGAGAGCTCCAGCTGGCATCTGGTGGGTGCCCTTCTGGGACAAAGCTTCCAGAGGAAGGAACAGGCCGCAATCTTTGCTGTTCTGCAGCCTCCACTGGTGATACCCAGGCAAACTCCAGCAGACCTGCAGCAGTGGGATCTGACTGTTAGAAGGAAAAATAATAAACAGAAAGAAATGCATCAACATCAAGAAAAAGGATGTCCAGACACAGAAACCCCATCTGAAGGTCACCAACATCAAAGACAAAAGATAGATAAATCCACAAAGATGGGGAGAAATCAGCACAAAAAGGCTGAAAATTCCAAAAACCAGAACACTTCTTCTTCTCCAAAAGATCACAACTCCTCACCAGCAAGGGAGAACAAAACTGGATGGAGAATGAGTTTGACAAATTGACAGAAGTAGGCTTCGGAAGGTGGGTAATAACAAACTCCTCCAAGCTAAAGGAGCATGTTTTAACCCCATGCAAGGAAGCTAAGAACCTTGAAAAAAGGTTAGATGAATTGCTAACTAGAATAACCAGTTTAGAGAAGAACATGATGACCTGATGGAACTGAAACACCAGCACAAGAACTTTGTGAAGCATACACAAGTATCAATAACCAAATCGATCAAGCGGAAGAAAGGATATCAGAGATTGAAGATTAACTTAATGAAATAAGCTTGAAGATAAGATTAGAGAGAAAAGAATGAAAAGCAACAAACAAAGCCTCCAAGAAATATAGGACTATGTGAAAAGACCAAACAAGTGACAGGAAGAATGGAACCAAGTTGGAAAACACACTTCAGGATATTATTCAGGAGAACTTCCCCAACCTAGCAAGACAGGCCAACATTCAAATTCAGGAAATACAGAGAACACCACAGAGATACTCCTTGAGAAGAGCAACCCCAAGACACATAATTGTCAGATTCACCAAGGTTTAAATGAAGGAAAAAATGTGAAGAGCAACCAGAAAGAAAGGTTGTGTTACCCACAAAGAGAAGCCTATCAGACTAACAGTGGATTTCTCTGCAGAAACCCTACAAGCCAGAAGAGAGTAGGGGCCAATATTCAACATTCTTAAAGAAAAGAATTTTCAACCCAGAATTTCACATCCAGCCAAACTAAGCTTCATAAGTGAAGGAGAAATAAAATCCTTTACAGAAAAGCAAATGCTGAGAGATTTTGTCACCACCAGGCCTGCCTTACAAGAGCTCCTGAAGGAAGCACTAAATATGGGAAGGAAAAACTGGTACCAGCCACTGCAAAAGCATACCAAATTGTAAAGACCATCAACACTATGAAGAAACTGCATCAACTAATGGGCAAAATAACTAGCTGGCATCATAATTACAGGATCAAATTTGCACATAACAATATTAACCTTAAATATAAATGGGCTAAATACCCCAATTAAAAGACACAGACTGGCAAATTGGGTAGAGTAAAGACCCATCGGTGTGCTGTATTCAGGAGACCCATCTCATGTGCAAAGACAGATAGGCTCAAAAAAAAGGGATGGAGGAATATTTACCAAGCAAAGAGAAACAAACAAACAAACAAAAAAGCAAGGGCTGCAAACATAGTCTCTGATAAAACAGACTTTAAACCAACAAAGATCAAAAAAGGCAAAGAAAGGCATTACATAATGGTAAAGCGATCAATGAAACAAAAAGAGCTACTATCCTAAATATATATGCACCCAATACAGGATCACCCAGATTCATAAAGCAAGTTCTCAGAGACCTACAAAGAGACTTAGACTCCCACACAATAATACTGGGAGACTTTAACACTCTGCTGTCAATATTAGACAGATCGACAAGACAGAAAATTAACAAGGATATGCAGGGGAGATAAATTTTTGAAAGAAAAAGTTATGGAAGAAATATACCTTTAGAGCTGTTCTTTATGAAACAGAAATTTTTGCACTATTAGGAAAATTGAAGCTATATAAAACAGTATAATTAGAACATTAAGCTTTACAGGTGGTCTCTTCTAAATGTCTCTTACTGGTGGAGCAACTAAAGGCCAAGAGAGGTTATGAAATTTTTCCTATATTTCACAGCTTTAACTCATTTGATTTGCAGATTGACAAGCTCCACTATTCTTGATAAAAATGAATTTTGAGCTTCAATTCATACCCATATTATAGCACTTCCTACACCACATTAGACATACTATTTTTCATTGGCACTCTTCAATTCAGAGACAGTGTTTTATTCTGTGCAATATAGTATATTTTTCAGTGACTTAAAATTTTATTTGGTAAATGAATGAGCAAAATAAAATGAGGGAAGTAATGAGTGATGATTAACTCTATATGATTGGCAAATCCAGAAGACTATGTTAATCTAACTATCTCTTCTCCAATATTGACTTGAAAAACCTACTTGTATGTCTCTGTCTCTGGAAAATAATGCATAAATTCAAACTCGATGTTAACTCACTGACAGATTTGAGGAGGGTGTGATGTTAAAGGGGAGGTATCTGAAGTTAAACTCTATTTAAAGATATATTTTATCACTGTTTAATGCCTGAAGAAGGATCATTCAGGGAGAAGGGCTTTTAATTCCTTCTGAAAGATGATAAAGTCAAAAGTAAGTGAGATCAGGGACTTAGAGGAATACGTTGAACCCCGAATGTGCTCAGTAACTGCCTTTTTGACAGATTGACTGATCATCACATGTAGGCAGTCTGTAGTTTCAGTTTTCTGCAGAAATTTTCTTTCATGGAATCTTTGCCTATGTTTCTCATGAGAGAGAGAATGTTGTAATAACTAAGTATGTACATCCTGCAGATATAACACATGAAGTTGCTCCTGAATTAGATGAATCTGCTTCTGTGCAGTATAATAAAATTAGCATCATAAAATGAAAACCTGGGTTCAAGCAACCCAATAGGTATTATTTCTTTATTCTCCAATTCCTTCCATTTTTTTAGCAAAAAAAAAAAAATTCCACTTAAGTAACTTTTAAGACTAGACTTTAATAAACACTTCAATGTAGTCGAACTGGATGAAGTACTGTCATATATAACTTACTAAAAATAAAATACAAAACTGCACACATAAGGAAAATGAAACATTATGCCCTGGGAACTTCCTTTTAATGAACACATGGCTTATATATGACAAAAAAGATCAGATCACTGTCGTGATATACCTTAGGATGTCTGCCTGCTCTAAATGGGCTGGCAAATTTAAAAGAGTTAAACATGAGAAATGTTCAAATTTATCCAATAAGTAGATTCCCTGAAAGAGGCGGTGTCTATAATCACATTAAATGTAAATGGGTAAGCACTTCAATAAAAGGCAGAAATTGTTAGACTGAATAAAAGGAATTAAGACCCAACTACATGTTGTCTACAGATAATGTATTTTAATTATAAAAACACATGTTGATAGTAAAAGAATGGAAACAGATGTTCGTTGATTATATATAAATCTACCATTGAGAAGGAGGAAAACTAGCTCATTTAAAAAATCCAATTCAGTTCCAAATTCATTTCCTATTTTCTGTGCTATAGGGAAGATTGTCAGAAGGCATCTTTCTTTTTATATTTACTTCTGTTTGTTAGATAGTACTGACTGATTTGCTACTTCTGAGCATTTGTTTTGAAATATACATACACACACATATAATTCCTCCAGCATTTGCTCAAAAATTCCTTCAGCACTGAGACTGTATTGAGATTTCTACACTCAGTTTAGGTATATCCTCAATTAACCAAATTCTGGAAACCAACCCAGTAGTGTTTTTGCATTTGTACATTTGTCAAGGTCCAGCCTTTGTAATAGTAAGTAGAACAGCATTCCTACACTCTTGATTGTGCAAAGAGTAGATTCTTGTGATTCATATATTGGGGAACCTAGTCACCCCTCTGGAAACAATTATAGAACTCTGGATGTCTATGGCCTTTCCACATGTACTCTAATCTTTTAGCAAATCATTCTATTCAGAGAACCCAAATGGTGTTTTAAAAATAATAAACAAATAACCACTCTTTTTATCATATAAATAATTATTAATTGAATATGGAAGCCTGGAAGAATGTAAAGATAACCGAGCACAGTGGTGTTTGTCCATTATCTGGTAAGAAGCCCTTGCTTTCCAGCTCTCAGTCCAGCACTAAAAATAATTTTCATAGTCTAAAAGAGTAATTAGCATGCTATTCCCAGATAGCCAAAATTGTCTTTTTAATTAACAATATAATTGTTTGAATAAAGACTTAGTCCTTATTAGGCTATGTATTCATATGACAAATCTTTTCTCTGTCTTGTATTTTCAGCCCTGGAAATTTTCATTGAAAAATGTGCTTTCCTGAATGTAATGTCTCAGGTATTATTATGAAGAATGGCCTATATATCAAAGTGGCATAATATTATTTGAAACATCTCTGCCACAAATTACAAATCAATATTGTAAACCTAAAGCAACCTCTAAAAGTAGATAAATGAGGTAACACTAATAAGAAATTGTGTAGATAAAACAAAATCTGAAAATATTTGCAATTAATGTAAGGCAGGAAATAAGCAAAAATGTAAAAATGAAACAAACAGAAAAAAAACCCCAAGGTGTTAAATTTAAACTCAAACACATCAATAACCACTTTAATGTAAATGGGTAAATACTCCAATTTAAAAGCAGAAATTTTCAACGTAAATAAAAATACTCAACTGTATGCTGTCTACAGAAAATGTATTGTAAATGTAAAAATGCAGAAAAGTTAAAAGTAAAAGAATGGGAAAATATATATATAATTGTAACATTGTTCAAAAGAAAGCTGGAGAGGCCATATAAAATGGACTTTAGGGCAAGGAATATTACCAGATATAAAGGTGGAAATTTTATAACAATAAT
This sequence comes from Hylobates moloch, assembly GCF_009828535.3. Taxonomy (NCBI): domain Eukaryota; kingdom Metazoa; phylum Chordata; class Mammalia; order Primates; family Hylobatidae; genus Hylobates; species Hylobates moloch. The sequence goes on along the minus strand of NW_026652277.1, from coordinate 145,405,139 downwards.
GATCAATTCATCAAGAAGATACCACATTTCTTATATGTGTAGGCAGCTAATAAGAGAATGTTATGATACATGAAATAAAAACCCATTAATGTAAACAAATAAACAGGGAAATTCACAATTACAGTTGAAAATTTCAACATTACAACAGTAATTGACAGAAAAAGAAAGTAAAAAAAAACCAGAAGTTAGCATATAGAATAATTGAACAAACTTTTATCTGAATTGACCTAATTGAGTTTATGGAACAATGCACTCAAAAAGAATGAAAAATACACATTCCTTACAAGTAACAGAACATTCACCAAGAAGTATAACCAATATCTATGTTAGTTTTCTATTGTTGCATAACAAATTTTACCAAAACTTAATAAGTATAAACAACAAACATTCATTATTGCACAGTTTCTGTGAGTCAAGAATCTGGGAGCAGCTTAGCTGGGTGGATCTAGCTATGGGTCTTTTATGATGCTACCGCAGTCAATGTGTCAGCTGGGGCTACATTCATCAAAATTGCTGACTCAGAGGGGTTCTGCTTTCAAAATAATTCACCCGCCTTGGAGCAGGCCCCAGATGCTCTGATCCAGGTCAGTCACATGAGCCTCTGCACAGAACTGTCTCTCAAAATGGCAGCTGGCTTCCCCCCAGAATGAGAGGTCCAAGAAAGAGTATCTAAGACAGAAGCTGTAGTCATTTTATAACCTAATTTCAGAGGTGAGATTCCATCACATCTGCCTTATTCTATTTCCTAGGAGCTAGTCGCTAAATCCGCCTACAATCAAAGTCCGGGGTTACACAAGGACCTAAATGCAGGAGCCAGTGATTACAGGTGGAACATCTTAAAAGCTGCCTACCACAGAATATATCCTGGAGCATATAAAAAATTCTTGACAAATTTAGAAGCGTAGACAAATTATGGAGGTACATTCATTGATGAATGAATTGATTAGAAATAAATAACAAAAAGTTATACGGAAAAAATCCCCCGTTATTTGGCATTTGTTCAGTATACTTTTAAAGAATACATGGGTCAAAGACAAAAATCACAAGGAAAATTAGAAAACAATTTAAACCAATTGAAAAGAAAACACAACATTCTATTGAAAATGAAAACCAAAGTGCCAATCTGAGAGAAAATGTTAGAGATACATATATCTGGCAAAGTGCTTGTATTTGTAATACACCAAAAAAACCCTTGACAGCTTGACAATAAGACAAATAAACGATTAAAAAGAGAGAGAAAGGTTTGAACAATCATTTTACAAAAAAGCATAAATGACTCTCAAAAGCATTATGCTTAGCCAAAGAAGCCAGATATTAAAGAGTAAATACTGTATCATTTCATTTATATTAAATTACAGAAAGGCAAAACAAAAGATCATTTTTTGCCAGGGATGGGGAACATTCACTGCAAAAAAAAAAGCATGAAATAATTTTTGGTGGTTATGCAAAAAAATTCAGGGAATGAGGTCAAACCCAGAGTGCTGCCAGTAAAATCTGTGGCCTCAGGCTCACGATCAAACCAAAGCTATGGTTGTAATTTGGTTGAGATTTCAGGAAATTGTGGAAGAGTGTCTCATTTTCCTCTCAGTAGAAATTGCTTCTAAGAATTTTAAGGACAAGACTCTTTGACCCTCTCTGCTGTGAGGGTCTTCACAAGTAACCCCAAATAGAGAAAGACTCCACTCAGAGAAATAGGTGGATGTCAATTTTGTCTAATGAATTCGATTATAATTTGTACACAAGTTCACATATTTTAAAAGGAATGATAATAGCCTGGACTGAAAGGAACAGATACTGCTCAAAACATAACAACACTTGTGTCCCCAACTTCTTATGGGCAGAAAGCAGGCTAAGAACACTATGCAGCTGCGAACATATGTCATTGAAGAGCTCATGGTGTGCAGCCAGGCGTCAAGAAGAACCACCCCAGGGAACATATATGGGTCCTAATCAACATAAGCCCTGCCTCTTGAGCAAGGTGAAATGGTAGCTTGTTCCTACTGGATCTCAGAATTTTCTCATCCCAGTGACTGCAATGTCACTCACATTGTCCTGCCTCTTTTTAAGTGGAGGTATGTATTGTGGTTCTCTTGATCATGTCTCCTCATTGAAAGGTGGAAATGTGGGGGCATATAGCTGGTTTCTTTATTTGATGGTCTTCTGATCAAGAGGAAGTTCCACCCTCACCCTACTAGCCTCGATCTATTTGCTTTAGAAGCCAGTTGCTAAATACAGCAGCTTGACTTGATTTACATGATGAGATTCTGAACTTAAAGTATAATACTGATGGTGATGAGATTTGGGGGTTTAGGGAGATTGGTAAGTGTTATTTTGAAAGTGAAAGGAAAATGCATCATCCTTGGCTAGAGGACTAAGTGTGGTAGCTACTCACCAAAAATGGCCCCAATGAACCAGCTGTCCTAGTCTAAGTTCTACCATAGTACATATGTGCTATCTCTGTGATTTGCTTTAAGCAATTAGATGTAGTACAAGTGTTTCTGGGCCAGTTTCTGGTGTAAGCCATAAGAAGGCCTGGTAGGTTCAGGCCAGGCGCAGTGGCTCACACCTGTAATCCTAGCACTTTGGGAGGCCGAGACATGCGAATCACGAGGTCAGGAGATCGAGACCATCCTGCCTAACACGGTGAAACCCCGTCTCTACTAAAAATACAAAAAATTAGCTGGGCATGGTGGCGGGCGCCTGTAGTCCCAGCCGCTTGGGAGGCTAAGGCAGGAGAATGGCGTGAACCCGGGAGGCTGAGCTTGCAGTGAGCCAAGATGGCACCACTGCACCCCAGCCTGGGCGACAGAGCGACACTCCATCTCAAAAATAATAATAATAAAAATTTAAAAATTAAGAAGGCCTGGTAGGTTCTGCTTTGCTTTTTAGGATAGCTCCATGCTGCCATGTAAAAATGTTGGCTATTTTGTTGGAGAGTGGATTTGGAGATGCAGTTGTCACAGCATCCCAACAGCTGAGCTGAGATACTCAGCTTTCTTCACCAAAGTGCCAGGCGTGTAGTGAGCCATCTTGGATATAGCAGACCCAGTTGGCATCACATGGAGCTGGGCCTAGTTGATTCACAGAATGGTGGAGATAATAAAATGATGTCATTTTAAGCTAGTAAGTTTTGCGGTGATTTGTTATTCAGCAATAGATAACTGGGCCTCTAATATAAGCCATTAACTGTATGAGACCATAAGATTATACTAAATCAAATGAATAAATTTGCTAATTTTTATTTTCTTACTTTGAATTTTAGTTAACCTTAAATTTTTTTCTCTGACATAAATTTATTTTCGGTAGCCACCAATATTAGAGCTTTGTACAGTTGTTGCTATATTGATTATTATACTTTAGGTTTTTTGGCTTCTTTATTAAGGTTGCTTTTTTCAAAGTTAAGTGACAGTTTAAGCCATTTATAGATCTTGGCGGCAAAGAAGATACCAGATGTCACATATGTGATGAAAATATCCACAATCTTCTTGTTGTCATGAAAATATATTTTTAAAATCCTTTAGCAGAAGTTTAGATATGTAGTGGCTTATCAGTCATAGGAAAACAGATAATTTTTTAAATACATAAAGTATTTTTTAGATTTCTAAACATTTTTAACAGCGTTCTAATTTTAATGGTAAAAATTGGATAAAAAGGTTCAAATACTCTCTAAAAATATAAATTCTTCTTTTGGAAGTTTCTAGCATTAGAATTTGGCATATTAGCCATGCTGTAATATATCTGGAGTCTTTGTGATGATCAAAATGGTGATTCTTTAATAAGCTGGTACACTAAAAACTTTCTGATAGGTCTCAATGCTTCCATATCAGTTTAATTATATGAGACTGTTACAAAGAGCTACGTTCTTTGTCTTACTCCCCAAGGAAGTACATTCCAGGGCATAATTCTATTCTCTTATCAGCAAAATCTTGGGATTATCTCTAGCTTCTTAATTATTTTTCTATCCTCAAAATCATGCAAAAAGTTACTTAGAAGCTTTAGGTACTTAGTTTGAGTCAGCATATCTTTATATGCATACAGACATTGCATTCTGGAACTTATCCAGTGCTATCAAGTTGATTTAACATAACTTCATTTTTATGCTAAGTAGGTCGTGACTGGCAGAGCCAAGAGAAGTCTAATAAACAAATGTTTACTTTCTATAGAGTAAGAATTCTTTTAAGACTGAGCTGCCCCCCAAACGCCCTCAAAATGAAAAGAATAAACCTCTAAATTATCCACCAGAATTTCTTACATTTTCAGACTTCTCTGGAAGTATAGACATCATAATATTATCGGATTTGAGAGATATTACTTTTCTTTTAAGGGAAGAGCCATCAGAATTAGAATCTGTTGGCAAGCATGCCTACTAAATAGGTTGAGTGTGTAGTCTTTGGCAAGACAGAAACAAGAAGATATGTGAGTGATTCTGGCTGCACAAAAATGAAGCATCACATCCAAATTCTTTCTAGAGGATAACACCAAGACCTTGATTTTTAAGCAATTAAATTTGAAAGGAAATGCTTTTTTAGCTCAGATACTAGAACTTTTCCTTAAAAATGAAGATTCTGAAAAGTGGACAAATGATCCTGTTTCACCACTGTATGTTGAGGAGAAACATACAATAAATAGAAAATTTATAGAAATCTAAATGACCAATAAATACACAAAGGCCTACCTAATCTCACTAAAATTCAAGAATATTCAAAATTTAAAGTAAGATATTTTACTTCACCAGGGGCAAAAATGAAAAAAATATTTTAATTAAGCAGAGAGTGTGAGAAAAAAATTATCTTGTGCCTTGTATGTGTACTTTTTGACCTAGCAATTCCACTTAACATTATCTGTCTTATTAAAAAAAAAAACCGTTTGTGCACTCATGAGAATAATCATTGTTGCACTATCTCACATAATTAACACATGGAAGAAATCTAGATATCTATTAATAGGAGGATGATTAAATAAATCAGAAAAACCCATACTATAAAGCATTTTAGAAGAATGCGGCAGAGACAGATTTAAATATACTGAAATAGAGGTGCCCAAGATATATTATTAAGTAAAAAAGCAAGTTACAAAACAAAATACAGTCTTCCATTTTTTAAAAACATAAAACTAAATCATACATTTCCATATGATCATATATGCCTTATGATATATGTATATGGTGTGATGTACATGTACCATACTGATTGCAGTAACCCTTGGGGAAGGAAGAGGAAGATATAGTGGGGTAAGGGCTATGCATATAATAACTTTGTAATTATGGAGAAGTAAAAAGGATGGGGGAAAATTCGTGGTGTAACTTGAAATAATCCCATCTTTGGTTTTAAATAATCCATGCTTAAGTGAATTGTAATTAATGATTTTCATAGTTCTAACTTCCAACTTGACATTGGTATTTGCTATAGAATATAAAGGTAATTTTTCAAATATCAGAATGTTGTAGATGTGTGGTGTTATTTCTGAGGCCTCTGTCCTGTTCCATTGGTCTATATCCCTGTTTTGGTTACTGAAGCCTCGTAGTATAGTTTGACGTCAGGTAGTGTGATGCCTCCAGCTTTCTTCTTTTTGCTTAGGATTGCCTTGGCAATGTGGGCTCTTTTTTGGTTCCATATGAACTTTAAAGCAGTTTTTTCCAGTTCTGTGAAGAAAATCACTGGTAGCTTGATGGGGATGGCATTGAATCTATAAATTACCTTGAGCAGTATGGCCATTTTCATGATACTGATTCTTCCTATCCATGAGCATAGAATGTTCTTCCACTTGTTTGTGTCCTCTTTTATTTCGTTGAGCAGTGGTTTGTAGCTCTCCTTGAAGAGGTCCTTCACATCCCTTGTAAGTTTGATCCCTAGGTCTTTTATTCTTTTTGTAGCAATTGTGAATGGGAGTTCACTCATGATTTGGCTCTCTGTTTGTCTGTTATTGGAGTACAGGAAGGCGTGTGATTTTTGCACAGTGATTTTGTATCCTGAGACTTTGCTGAAGTTGCTTATCAGCATAAGGAGATTTTGGGCTGAGACGATGGGGTTTTCTAAATATACAATCATGTCATCTACAAACAGGGACAATTTAACTTCCTTAGTAAGTTCCTGGGAAAAAGCAAAGAACATATTGTAGGACAACGCTTAATACACTGCCAAGCAAGATACAAAAAAAAAAAAAAACTGGTCTATTTTCGTTTGTTCACAATAAATACAACAATCTTAGAAGTTTAAAGCAACTCCTTCAGTGACTGACTAGAACAATGTGAACAATGTGAAGAAAACCAAGGAGAACCAATTCAAATGACTTAAACAATTAAATGGCATCCTAAAAATGTTTGATTGAAGTCTGTTTCTTCTTCACGTCTTTCATTAGAAGTGTGGATTTAAGAAATCAAAAAAATGGACCCAAGTATAATTAATGTTTCATATTCCTGCAGAGTCCAAAGTTGACCGGAATCCAGCCAGCCAGCTAGCAAAGGAAGTTTGCAAAGTAAATAGGAAATGAATATTGTCTTTTGGTGATGTGTTTGAAACACTGCAACATTTGCATTTTAGATTAAGCTCAACATTATATTGTCTCAGGTTGTAAGACCGTCAGTGTTGATCTTCAGGATAAACAAGAAAGATTGATTATGTGCACTAAAAGCTAAGAACAGGGATGCCAAAAGGATTAGAACCTGTTAATAGAAAGCAAAGCCAATATTTAAAAGGTGATGCTTTTGCATACATCATCCAGCTACATCGAGGTAACTGGGAACAAATGATGAGAGTAACTTGGGAACTTTTGTTTACAAACATTTTAATTTTTGCAAAATATTAAATACCTGATCTAAATAACTGTCTGAATGCATAAATAATTCAGCTAATTGTGCTGTCTGATTTCAATAACTTGAATTTTAAAAACATAATTAATAATATTTGAAGGTCTGTTTCACACGTTGCCTTTATTCTTTTATAAAAGAAATTTTCCTTTTTTATTTTTGGAGGAAAAGGCATACATATTTTAAAAGGAAGCCTTGATTAGCATCTCTATTCTATTGTTTTTGTTGCGAAGTACTGTTTCTTTTTAGGTGAGCCAACTCTCCCTTCAGACTAGAAAACTGATGATGAAGCAAAAATATTTACACTTTGAAGTCAGAAGGAACAGATTGCAGGGTTGACAGAGGCAAGGGGAGGGAAATGTGCTTGGAGTTGTTAACGAATCCAGAAACACAGCGTGGCATTTAAGTTAGTTAGAAGCGAGGGAAGCTGAATCCCTGAAATACAAATAAGGTTAGTTAACATTTATTTTACTCTGAAAGTACACTTCTTCAATTAAAGAAGTACCATGTTGTTCATTAATTTATAATCTGTGTGAATTAAAAATTATTAAATATCTAGGCTCAGAAGTAGAGTAAATTGTGTGTGCATGTGGGTGTATAGTTCAGAGAAAGTGATTGTAAGAAGAAAGGGGAGCATGTACTAATGAATATTTTGGAGGGCCTCTATCATAAATCATCAATAGCTACTCACGAAAGATTGTATCAGACACACTGAACAAATGGTCAACATGCCCCATAAGGACTTCAGATCAACTATGGACCACATACATACAGTGGTCTCATAAGATTATAATGAAGCTGAAAAACTTGTGTCACCTAGTAAGGTTGTAGCTGTCAAAACTTTGCAGTGCAACACATTACTCACTTGTTGTGGTGGTGCTGGTGTAAATAAACCTACTGCATTGGCGGTTGTATAAAAGTATAGTACATATAATTATGTAGTATATAAAACTTGATAATGATAAGAAATGACAATATCAATGGTTTATAATACACATTTTATCATTACTCTAGAGTGTATTCCTTCTACTTATTAAAAAAAGTTTACTGTAAAACAATCTCAGGTAGGTCCTTTTGGAAGTATTCCAGACAAAGGCATTGTTACCAAAGGAGTTGACAACTTCATGTGAACTACCCCTGAAGCCCTTCCAGTGGGACAAGATGTGGAGGTCGAAGACAGTGATACTGATGACCATGACCTTGTGTAGGCCTATGTTTATGTGTGCTCTTGTGTCTTAGTTAAATAGTAAAAGTAAAAATAAAAATAAAGATTTTAAACATTGAAAAAAAAGCTTATAGAACAAGGATATAAAGAAAATATTTGGCCTGGTGTAGTGGCTCAGGTCTGTAATCCCAGCACTTTGGGAGGCTGAGGCCGGCACATCACTCTAGGTCAGGGGTTTGAGACCAGACTGGCCAACATGGTGAAACAGTGTCTTTACTAAAATACAAAAAATTAGCCGAGTGTGGTTGTGCACACTTGTAATCCCAGCTACTTGGGAGGTTGAGGCAGGAGAATCACTTGAACCTGGGAGGTGGAGCTTGCAGTGAGTCAAGATCGTGCCACTGCACTCCAGCCTGGGTGACAGAGTGATACTCCATCTCCAAAAAAAAAGAAAGAAAGAAAATATTTTTGTACGTCTGTACAGCATATTTGCATTTTAAGTTATGTTATTAACAAACGAGTCAAAAAATTAAAACATTTATAAAGTAATAAAGTTACAGTAAGCTAAGTTTAATTTATTATTGAAGAAAGAAATTTTTTTAATACACTGAATGTAGCCAAAGTTTACAGTGTTTATAAAGCCTACAGTAGAATACGGTGATGTCCCAGGCCTTCATAGTCACTCATACTATTCACTCACTGACTCATCCAAAGCAACTTCCAGTCCTTCAAGTTTCATTCATAGTAAGTGCCTCATATTGATGTACAATTTTTAATCTTTTATATCATATTTTTACTGTATCTTTTCCATGTTTATGTATGTTTAACTACAAAAATACTTACCATTGTGTTACCACTGCCTACAGTATTCGGTACAGGAACATACTATACATACAGGTTTATAGCCCAGGAACAATAGGCTATCCCATTTAGCCTAGATGTGTAGTAGGCTGTACCATCTATGTTTCGGTAAGTGTATTCTGCGGTGCTTGCACAATGACAAAATTGACTAACGATGCATTTCTCAGAAAGTATTCCTGTCATTCAGTGATGTGTGACTGTATTTTACATTTTTACTTACGTGAGGAAGAAAATTGTGTTATATAGAAGTAGAATACAAAGGAAGCTAACTCTGGTAACTCATTATTTGTATCAAAAGTATCATCAAATTAAACATGTTTAAAAAACAAAGATTTGCAAATGCTACTTAATAGTTCATGCTTCATGTTTCATTCAGCAAAACTGTTGGTTACAACATCAACCAGACAAAAAGGATACATGGAATGTGTGAAATTCACTTTGGGGATTTCTGGTACGCATTAAAAAGATGTAAAGATATAAGCAGCTATTAAAGGAGGTAAGACTGCAATATAATGGACCTGACTGATGATGATTGAGAGTTTGTTAGAATTGTGATATTAAGGCACCATGGACAGAGAATATTAGACAGCGATTTCAAATATATACTGTCAATTGAAAGTCAGGAGTGCAGATGCTTTGAATTTGGGGTGCTAAATTTTGATCTGTTTGCTTCTACATTAGCCACTAGCCACTCAATAAAGTATTGCTCTATGTTGAGAATCAATAAAAATTTAAGAATAATTGAACATTTTTTCCAAGGAATGTTGTATTGATCAACTAGCATTCAAACACATCTAGGCACCGATTATTGACTATGATATGTTCTGAGAAATGCATCATTAGGCAATTTCATTGTGTAAATATTATAGAGTGTACTTAAGCAAACTTAAGATGGTATAGCCTACTACACATCTAGGCTATATGGTATGACCTATTGCTTCTAAGCTACAAACCTGTACATTATGTTATTGTACTGAATACTGGAGGCAATTGTAACACAGTGTTAAGTATTGTGTATCTACACTTATCTAAACATAAAAAGCACATTAAAAATACAGTGTTATAATCTTATGGAATCACCATTGTATATGTGGTTCTTTGAAATGTAATGTGGCACATGACTGTATACCCGATCAATTCAATTTTGATTAAATAGCTCGAGTAGTAGTTCCTTACATTTAGCATTACAAATTTCTTTTCATTATTTACAAACAATCTTCATTTGCAATAACTGGTAATAATTCATAATTTACCACAACTGCAATTGAATCTCCATGCTTCACAGCTAGTGACCTGGTGTCAGCTTCCTCATCCATTTTTTCTAGTTGAAAATTCATCCCAATTTGGGCTTTTATTCTCTCTTTGTCATCTTCCATGCAGCTACATTCATGACACGATGAAAACTTTGTTGCATTGTGAAATACTTCCAGACAGTAGTCAACCAATACAGTTGGTGAGCAATAAAGAGGTGGAAGAAAAATAGCAATTCTTATCTCTCAAATGGCTTTATACACGATTTTGGCTTTGTGTTTTTAGAACCATTGAAAGTCTGAAGAGACCTCTTATATATTTTTTTGTTCTGCATTACTGAATTTTTAAGAAAGAAATTATGTGCTATAATAGTGTTCTTGACTTTGAGAATTCTTGAAAGTCTCAAGGGGTATCCCTGGAGAATGTAAGGGTCTCCTGTAACAAGATTAGATTTATGAGACACTTGTAGTTTATATGAAGCTTTCAAATTCACAGTTAATGAGGTTTCCCTGGTGGTGGCTCATACAAATGAAGATGTCAGAACAAAATGAAGCATAAACTCCTACTGCAATTGGGGGGGTCTAATTTCATGATAATGTGGAAAGAGAGAGAGAGAGAGCAAAACATATAACAACATTTATGTTAATCTTCAGGAAAAGCAAAGTTAAAATAACTTCTAGATATTTTAAGTAATAGATAAGAAAATAAAGATACTCAAAAATCTAATGATAGATAGGAAAAAGTAATGGGAGGACAATACACAAACTGTTCTTCAGCCACAGTCTGATTATCAATGACTGCCAGTGCTTTAGGGTAATGCCAGCATGCAACACCTGTCTTGGATCAATGTTATTACCAACTGCATTATTTTAGGAAATAAGGCCTGAAATAGTCAAGGAGAGGATAAGGAGAGGTGTCTGTGGCCTAGTGTCCCATTTGGGCCTTCTCTGCAGCTATGATATCTCTGTATAAACTTAAGAAACATTTTCTTTTATATTTTATTCTTATTGATTATAGGAGTCTGCGGCAGACATGCATTTCATAACCACTTTTTTAATGTTTTAATGTTTATTTAGTATTAATTCTATACCAAAATTAAATGGATGTTACTAGAGTAAAACAAAAAAAACCTCAAGATTATATAGTTCAACCAAATGAAAGAGAAAGAGAAGCTCAATTTTGACAAAAGACTGTGGACAAAAAATACAGAAAATGGGTTTCACCTTATTTAATCTCTACCTCATAGGGGTTTTATAAGTATTAAATGGGATAAAGTATGTGCAATGCCAGGTACCTAGTAAACACTCAGTAAATATTACCAATCATAAAGCCTTCTATTACCAATTTTCTGATACAAAATATATTGCACACTTTCCTGTGTCTTTCTTTCTAAACTTGGGATAAATTTCATGATACTCTCATTTGTTTCTTCCTTAATTACATCTAATTAAACCAGATTTTAGGAATCTATAAGTTATATGGCATCTCTGAACGATCTCTTCAATAGTAATATAATGTGAGCCACAATTTTGAGTCATATATGTAATTAAAATTTTCCTAGTAACTGTATCAAAAAAGCAAAAAAAAACAGGGAAAATCTTCTTTGAGTGATATACTTTATCATGATATTTACAAAATATCATCAGTTTCATTGATTTACATGTAATCAATGTAAAATTATTAGACAAAATTTACTTTTACATTTTAAAAATCTAGTACTTATATTATACACATCTCAGTTCAGACTATCCACATTTCGATAATTCAACAGCTACCTGGTCAGTGTAGTTTTATATGAGAGAAAATGAAGTTTACAATAAAGAAAATTATCTCTAGTTACGTATTTTCAATCATTTGCAAGTGGATAAGGTAACTTTTTTCGTGGATCATGATAAGTAAGGAGAGTAGCAAAGCTAGGACAAAGACTTTTCTTTTGGTTTGTTTTTGTTTTAAATCACTTCTAATTATAACCTACTTTATTATGCAGAAATCTAGAGTTGGGCAGAAACACCTGTCTCAAACAGCCGTCAATTCTTTGGAGTATTCAAAATTAACTTGTGTTTAGCATGATGTTAGTTAATTAATCTAGTCATAGCCACAACACGAATCTTGATTTTTGATGGTTCAATGAGATAATATACACAAAAGCATTCTGTAAGTTATAAAGCACTACAAATGCATAGTGAGGATCAAGACTATTTTAATCACATAGAGAATTCATTGGTGAGTGCACCTAAATTAAAATATAATGCTTTCCCTTTCCTTTCTAAATTGACTTTCCCTATACCAGTTATTCATGGAAATCAGACACATTCTTTTCTTTCTTAAACTCTTAGGTCTCAAGTTAATAGGTAAGAGAATAAACCCTGGTTGGGATTAATTTTTCAAAGGGAATACTTAAAAGCATTCCCTTTGTCTTTCCTGTTATTTCCCCAATCCAATTATTTCATACTTATATAATGGTTGTATGGGTCTCCAATTAGCTATCTTTTTTTCAGTGCAGATAAACAACTGATTAAATCTTTCTTTGGTTTTTATGAAATTTAGTAACTTGGTAGACAACACTGAATGTATTACTTCTGTGTACATAGCCTAGAAATACTTAGAACAATGGCAGCAAAAACAGGTAATACATGGGAGATGATAGAAATGAGAAATTAAAGCAAGGTCAAGGCCAATTCCATAGGCTAATTATAGTTTTCAGTGCATTATGAGTATTGAAAACTGTATAGATTGAGTCGAGGAAATAATGGGGATGGTGACAGTTATTTTAATTAATTAGAGTGGCCAGGGAATGAAGTGAGCAAAACAATCATGTCTACTTCTGAGAGAAGAACCTTTCCAGGTGGAGGGGACTGACAATGCAAAGGCCTTGAGGTAATAACTTTCTTGTCATGGCTGGAATAGAGATGAGTGGTAGTATATTTTATCTGAGAGCTGGCAGAGAGCCAGAGTGCATAAGGAATGATAAGCGCTTTAGATTTATTTTCTGAGTAAGACAGGATGCCAATAGAGGATTCATTTTTGTATTTGTTATTGTTTCAGTTCTGGTAAGAAGACATGAGATCTACCATTGTAACAAATTTTTACCTATACAATGTAATATTGTTGAACATAGATACAATATTATATAGAATATCTTTAGAGCTTATTCATCTTCCTTGACTGAAACTTAATTTGTCACTCCTCATTTCACTGTCTTCCCACCTGACAACCACCATCCCTTTCTTGGAGTCTATGAATTTGCATAGTTTTAGATATGTCATATGATAGAATCATGATATATTTATCTTTCTATAACTGGCATATTTCAATTAGCATAATATCTTCCAATTCATACATGTTGTCACATATTGCAGAATTTCCTTCTTTTTTAAAAAATCTGGCCGGGCGCGGTGGCTCACGCTTGTAATCCCAGCACTTTGGGAGGCCGAGGCGGGCGGATCACGAGGTCAGGAGATCGAGACCACAGTGAAACCCCATCTCTACTAAAAATACAAAAAATTAGCCAGGCGTGGTGGCGGGCGCCTGTAGTCCCAGCTACTCGGAGAGGCTGAGGCAGGAGAATGGCGTGAACCCGGGAGGCGGAGCTTGCAGTGAGCCAAGATTGCGCCACTCCACTCCAGCCTGGGGGACAGAGCGAGACTCCGTCTCAAAAAAAAAAAAAAAAAAAAAAAAAATCTGAATAGTGTCCCCTTGTATATATAGAGTACATTTTCTTTATCCATTCATTAATCAGTAGACGTTTAGGGTGTTTCCACATCCTGATTATTGTGAATACAACTGCAACGAACATAGAAGTGCTCCTATCAATTTGAGATACTGATTTCAGTTCTTTTGGATAAAAAACTCAGAAGTAAGATTGCTGGATCATATGGTAGTTCTATTTTTAATTTTTTGAGAGTCTCCATACTGTTTTCCATAATGGCTGTGCTATTGGCACTCTGGGTTCTTGTAATCTCCCAGGATAGAAATAAAGAGAGATCACTAGACACAGCAGCAAAGAGAAAGAGAAAGATTTATTTCACTTGTGCACAAGGAAGTCAGCACTACAAAAAGAAAAGGGTGGGCTGCTCCCTGAGAGTAGTATGTGCATTAGTTTTATAGGTCCTTTCTATAGGGAAGGGTTTCATCAGGTCCTGTATAGCCGGGGTTTCTCTAGTGTTTGTTCAGTGGCCTTATGTACTTCTTAATACATTGCATGGAACATATGCAGTTTGAATCTCCACCCCTGGGTATGATTTTTAGCATCAAAATGAGGAAGGGGTAACTGTGAGTTGAAGTTCAAGTCTGTCTTCACATGTGGAGTCCCAGGGAAGTCCCTAGCCCCCTAAAGCAGGAACCCGTAATTAATAGCTTCTTGGGTCTTTATTTGATGATTGGCTAGAAGTTAGGTCAGCTATAGCTTGAGTGAGAGGCATTTTTTCTTTTTCTCTAAACTACATCAAAATCAAGCCTGCGAGCTTGCCTGTCTCAGCTGTACCTTTGCATTTCCACCAAGAGTGTGCCAATGTTCTCTTTTCTTCACATCCTTGCCAACACTTGTCTTTTGACGTTTTGGTAATAACCATCCTAACAGGTGTGAGATGTTATCTCATTGTGGTTATAATTTGCATTTCCTTGTATGTTTTCTTGGGAGAAATGTCTCCTTAAGTCCTTAGTCCATTTTTAATCAGTTTTTTTTTGGATATTAACCCTTATCAGTATATGGTTTGCAAACATTTTCTCCCATTCTATAGGTTGTCTTATTATTTTGTCAATTGTTTCCTTTGTTTTGCAGAAGCTTTTTTAGTTTGACGTAGACCCATTTATTTTTGTTTTTGCTGCCTGTACTTTTGGTGTCATATACATGAAATAATTGCTAAGATCAATGTCAATAAGCTTTTCTAATATGTTTTATTCTAGGAGTTTTATGGCTTCAGGTCTTACATTTATGTCTAGAAGAATTTTCTTTTTTTTCTCCCTCTCTTTTAAGAGACAGGGTCTCACTCTGTTATATAGCATGCAGTGCAGTGTCATGATCATAGCTCACTGCAACCTTAAACTCCTGGGCCCAAATGATCCTCCGGGCCTCAGCCACTCGAGTACCTAGGACTATAGGGATACACCACCATGCCTGGCTAGTTTTTAATTTTTTGTAGAGATAGAGTATTGCTATGTTTCCCTGGCTGTTCTTGAACTCCTAGCCTCAAGTAATCCTCCCACCCAAGCCTCCCAAAGTGCTGAGATTTCAGGTGGAGCCACTATGCTGAGCTTGGAAGATTTTAAATTGTTAAAATATTCACACTACCCAAAATGAAATACAGATTTAATGTAATACCTATCAAAATTTCAATGGGAGTTTGTACAGAAATAGAAAAAATAATTCCAAAAGTCATATGAAACCATGAAGGCCATGAATAGTCAAATCACTATTGAGAAAGAATAAAGCTGGAGGCAACATATTTCCTGATTTCAAAATATATTATAAAACTACAATAATCAAAACAGTATGGTCCTGTCATAAAGGCAGATGTATAGCCCAATGGAACAGAATACAAAGCCCAAAAGTAAATCTGCACATATATGGTCAATATATCTTTGATAAGGATGACAAGAATACATAATAAGGAAGAATTATCTGTTCAACAAATAGTGTTGAGAAAACTAGAAATCCACATGCAAAAAAAAAAAAGAGATTTGATTCTTAGCTTATACTATACATCAGTATTGGCTCAAAATGAATGAGAAACTTAGACATAAGACTTAACACTAAAAATCATAGGGTTTTCAGTTGGGAAGCTACATAATCTAATTTACATTTCGAAATGATCCCTTTGGTTACCCTATGAACAAGAGATTATAAAGGGATCAAGAGAAAGAAAGAAAAAGAAAGAAAGAAAGAAAGAAAGAAAGAAAGAAAGAAAGAGAAAGAAAGAAAGAGAGAGAAAGAAAGAGAAAAAGGAAGGAAGGAAAGAGGGAAGGAGGGAAGAAATGAGGAAAGGAGGGAAGGAAGGAAGGAAGGAAGGAAGGAAGGAAGGAAGGAAGGAAGGAGGAAGGAAGGAAGGAAGGAAGGAAGGAAGGAAGGAAGGAAGGAAGGAAGGAAGGAGGAAAGGAAAAGAAACAACATATGAAAAACCTTTTAAATAATCCTGTGAAGAGGGAGTGGTGACTTGGACCAGGGATGTAGGGATAGATGTGATGAGATGTGGTTACATGCTGGATGTGTTTGAAGACAGAGTCAACATAATTCAATGATGAACATACGTGAGATAAAGTGTTAAGGTTGACTCCAAGTTTATTAACATGTGCAGCTGGAAGAACAAATTTTCCACTTACTGCAATGGGGAAGACTGGTATGGAAATATGTTTGAGGAGAAGTGAATAATTAAGTTTTGGAAATATTAAATTTGAAATTAAACGTTCATACCCTTTGAACACCCAACTTCACCCCTTGGAGGGTAGTTGAATATATTCAATTTATATGAGTCCAGTGATTAGGGAAGAGGTTACAGTTAGAGATGTAGATTTTGGTGTCATCAGCCTACATATTTGTGAATATACACTGAGCAAACCTCAAAATTTACCTATAAGTGTTATTCATTGATTAATTTGCTTAACATTTTGAAAACAAAATGCTGTGTTCTAAAAGTTTAATATATGAAATTTTCTTATAATCAAGCATCTTTATTTAAAAATATTACTTCATTCCCCTGTATAAATTTATGCTTAAATGGCAAACTTCTCTTCTTTACTAATTAAAATAAAGGTACTCTTATTGAGTTCTGAAAACACAACCAATTTCTGTATGTAATACACAGCCATTTCAAAATAGAATATCTAATATGACTGTCTTGTAATATAATTCTTTCCAGACTTCTTGACATGTCTAGCATTGAGTTATGTTGGTTAACTATTTTGTAAGTTCATAAATTGTACATAATACTGCACCAATTACCTAAGTAACTGGCTTAAATTACACAATTTTGGACTCAAAAGTCTTGTAAACTTTTATTATAATTCTGATTGTGTTACTTGCCCAACAAAGAAACAGTTTCTTTTTCACAAAATGATCCAATAATTCTTTCTTTCTTTCATAAGTGATTACCTGTATCACCTGTAGTTCATTCATTCTTCTATATACTCTAAACATTTTTGTATTAAATCACACAATTAGAAATCTTGATATGCATATACACATATTTATATAGTTGCCTTCTTGTAAAAGATCTTTTACTTTTTTCAACTTTAATGTTACACCTTTAGCTTACATTAAGTCACTTTTTTATCTTTCTGCTATAGGGAATTTGACATTTCTGCCTTTCTTTTTCCATTCAATACATATTTCATTCAAAAAATATGTATTGGGCACCTATGAGGCATTAGGGCTATTCTTTTACTGTGGTATTAAATATTTATAATATATATTATATATGTTATATATATAATATATATTTATTATAAGGTAATTGTTAAGGAATGGGTTTTTCATTATTACAAGGTATTTTCATAAATTCTTCCAGTTAAGCCATGTTTCTCTAAGAAATTGATCTGTTTGTGGGTTATGATTAATATAAGTGTAGAAATTGATTATGTATTTCCTCTTTTGGGAAATACTAGGAAGTTCAGAACCCAATGTACAATCCAACTCTATCAACCATAAAAGATCTTATGATTTGATATTTGTATACTCCCTGCTTTTAAATTACATCTTATTTTTATTTTATTCTTAATTCTTTATTTTTGTAATCTGTTACTTTTACGTATAATTTTTAACCAGTTCAAATCTCTTTTGTTATGAACATGTATAAGTATATAAATATATATTGTTATACACATATATGTGTATTTATATATAACATATATCTATGTGTGTGGGTGTGTGTACATATACATATTTGTAGATGAATATAATTTATCTATCTATATTTATGTATGTATGTACCTATCAATCTATAGAGAATAATTATTGTCTAAATATTTACTGCCCTTTATTACCTGATCACTCTCTACCAGGTAATTCCTGAAGATAATATTCTTAGCTATACTGATATTAGACTTGTCTATATGACTTGACTTGGCCAATAAAATGTGATATATGGGCAGGGTGCGGTGGCTCACACCTGTAATCCCAGCACTTTGGGAGGCCGAGGCAGGCCAATCACGAGGTCAGGAGATCAAGACCATCCTGGCTAACATGGTGAAACCCTGTCTCTACTAAAAAATACGAAAAATTAGCTGGGCATGGTGGTGGGTGCCTGTAGTCCCAGCTAATCAGGAGGCTGAGGCAGGAGAATGGTGTGAACCCAGGAGGCAGAGCTTGCAGTGAGCCGAGATAGCGCCACTGCACTCCAGCCTGGGCAACAGAGCGAGATTCTGTCTCAAAAAAAAAAAAAGTGACATGTGTGACATATGTCACTTTCACTTACATATTTATATATGTAAATATATTTCTACGTCTATAGCTATCTGCCACTTATCTATGCATGGGTGAATTAAATTCTTTTCACATACAAAGTACTTAAACATATTAGTATCTCTAGAGATTATCACATTTTTAGTACATTTTTGTCTATTCAAGAAAAAATTTGTATATTTACCCAAGGCTTAGATACATTGTCAGTACTTCAACAATACTTGCAGAAATCCATGGCATAATACGCTGTAGATTATGACTAATATGACCACTAGCCACTTGGGGCTTTTAACATTTAAATTAGCTAAAATTAAAATTTTATTTATTTATTTGAACTAGTTACATTTCAAGAGTTTAATGACCACATGTGGCTAGTGTAACGGAGAACACAGATATAGAACATTTTTATCATCAGAGAAAGTTGTATTGAAAAACTTTATTATGGAATAAAAGAATTTTTTTTTACCTGAAGTACAGATATTTTTGATTATCTACTTTTTTTTAAATAAGGTGATTTTTTATTATGTACAATACTAATTTATTATTTTTGCCACAAAATCACAAATTGACAGAAATGTTCTAATGAGAAAATATATGAATTAAAAAGTCATAGGCCGGGCACGGTGGCTCACGCCTGTAATCCCAGCACTTTGGGAGGCCGAGGCGGGCAGATCACGAGGTCAGGAGATCGAGACCATCCTGGCTAACATGGTGAAACCCTGTCTCTACTAAAAATACAAAAAATTAGCCGGGCGAGGTGGCGGGTGCCTGTAGTCCCAGCTACGCGGGAGGCTGAGGCAGGAGAATGGCGTGAACCCCGGGGGGCGGAGCCAGCAGTGAGCCGAGATTGCGCCACTGCACTCCAGCCTGGGTGAAAGAGCGAGACTCCATCTCAAAAAAAAGAAAAGTCATAAGTTGTCCATTTATCAGAAAAACAATCCCAGATTAATTGTGGTAGCATTTTTTATTAGGATATAAATAATTGGTTGGCAAACTAGTTGCATTTTGGAGTTCAAATTGACGTTACTGCAGCCTCATAAAAGCTAAGCAATGAACCACTCTGATGAAACTCACTTTTGGAATTAATTTGACCTGCATATTAAAATACTAGAAAGACATAATCCCTCTAGGCTGTATTTCTTCAGCTATGTACAGTAGCTGTCATATTCGTAAACAGCTAATAATTAGTGAAAAATAATAGATGATGCAGCTGAGTGACAGAGGACTTTGAGGAAAAAAACAAAAGCTTCAGTTCAAAGTACCAAAATGGTTTCTGTAATGGTTTTTTACATTGATCATTTTCATCACTTTATGTTTATTATTATCCTATCAAAAGTAGCGTTTAGAGGAAATATGTATACAGCCACCTTGAATAAAATTGAATTTGGTCATGGAAGCATTCTGTTAGAGACTATCATACAAACTATTGTTTCCATCTTTTGTGCTGCTGCAAAAAAGTGAAATTGATTAGAAATGACATTAGGTATAGTAAAATTGGCCCATGATTTTATAGTTGCATTTGTGGCATTGATCTACAGATTAAGGAGATGTTTGTGTCCTACCATTTTTACCTGACAGCCTTGTATAATTATACTTGTAACATAATGCAAATGAGTACTTACTTGCATACCAATACTTTTACATGTAGATTTTTAGAAAATTAAACAGTGTTAAAATAAAATTTCTGGGTTTTTTGGTTTGGGGTTTTTTGTTTTGTTTTGTTTTGTTTTGTTTTGAGATGGAGTCTCTGTGGCCCAGGCTGGAGTGCGGTGGTGTGATCTCAGCTGACTGCAATTTCCGCCTCCTCGGTTCAAGCAATTCTTCTTTCTCAGTCTCCTGAGTAGCTGAGAGTACAGCCATGCACCACCATGCTGGGCTAATTTTTGTATTTTTAGTAGAGACAGGGTTTCTCCATTTTGGCCAGGCTGGTCTTGAACTCCTGATCTCAAGTGATCTGCCTGCCTCCCAAAGTGCTGGTATCACAAGTGTGAGCCGCTGCGTTCAACTGAAATTCCTAATTTTTTAAAGACCATGATGATAAACCCTTTTTTATAAAAACAAAAAGTTACTAAATGACACACTTTGATTACATGGATCCTCTTCTGTGCTTGAATGGGTTAGGGTTGAATATTAATTGCTAAAGTATGGAGAATGAGAATGTTGCTATTTTCTACTGTTACTTTAATTGTGCAAAATGTTTATACAACACAGAATTAAAACTTATAGTAAATTGATAGCAAAATAAAAAAAATCTTTAAAAATGATGCCTTGATATGCCAGATGGTTACTTTAAGCATTCTGTAGGGTAATTTTAAAAAATGCGTATTTTGGATCAAAATGTGAAATGTTAAGCATTTTATTGGAAGCTTCACAATTCTTGTTCATTGACTCTTCTGTTGTTTTCTCAGTAGAAATCCAAAGCTTCTTTAGGCTGGGAAGCCAAACTAACCAATCCCTAACAAGAACTTTTAATTTAAAAGTATTTAAGTATTTTTTAAATTCAGGGATTCAATGCCTAACATGGGCTGTAGCCACCAATTTTGTCTTCAAATCTAATCTATGAAAATGACACTAAAGCTAGATATAGTGCAAGAGCATGATATTATTTTGGAACACGTGTTCTGTAGATGCTGGTGGTTTTCAAAAAAAGATGCCTTGCATGCAGCAGACCAAGATTTTTATTTAAAGAATTTACCCTAATAATAAGCTGCCAAATAGTTTTTAAAGGAGGGTTTAAAAAAAAAAAAAGAATGAGTGTGACGGAGCTTTATGCTAATTCTTGTCTGATTTCTTGGGAAAGTTCTCCAATGCGTTGCAATAATTTCTAGAAATGCAACCTACCGTACATATTTTGTGTGAATATTATGAATATCTATTAAATGATCAATAGATAATTTATAGACAGTTTACTAATTGAACCGTTGCCACCATTCACCCTTTGCTCATCTGTTTTTATTGTCTACACTGCTGTCCCCAAATCTCTTTGTAGTCTGATACCCAGAATACATTGTTGTCCCCCTTTTTCCTTACATTAACTCCTCTTTTTTATACCTCTATCATGACTCTTAGGGTTATTTTCTCGTTAATTTAAGGCAATTCCCCAGCAACTATTATTAGTTTGAAGATGAGCACATGATCCAAGTTTGCCCTGTGAGACCAAATTGAGGAAATTATATTATTTCATCGAGGGAGAGTTTCCCTGTGTTCCAGTGTATATGATCAAAGAAGCATTTTGCTGAGCTGTTTCTGGTAGCAATCTTGTGACTATGAGAGGAAATGACCAATGGACAAAACTGGCATGCCAAGAATGGCAGAGTGGTGAGAGAGTAAGAATCTGGGTCCATCACAGCATCATTAGGCCACAGCAGCCTGAGTTTCAACTGTATACATATTTCACAATTTTACCATAAGAATTATGTACTAAATATGAGTTTGTTTGAAAATATTATTTGTGTTAAAGCTCAGCTACATTAAAGCAACTGTTGTGGAAGAGGCTGGAAACCTAGACACACGGTTGAGAATGCTTTGTAGAAAAAGTATCCAAAAGCCCTTTATCCAAATGTAGAAATACAACCCTTTTGTAAGTTGTGACTACTTGTATAATGTATGTTTTGTAAAGCATTTAAAAAATGCAAAATAAATATTAAGCAACTTCTTTAAGATAATTTATTGAGGTATGATTGACATGTAAAAATCTGCACATATTCAATGTATACAGCTCAATGAGTTGAGGATAAGTATAAACCCATAAACCCATCGCCATCATTAAGGCCATAGATATATATTTGTCACTTCCCAAAGTTTCTTCTGGCCTCTATATTATTATTATCATCATCATCATCATCATCATTTATTATTGTTATTATTATTATAAGATCTATCCTCTTAGAAATTTTTAAATATAAGAATACAGTGTTGTTAGCTATAGGCACTATGTTGTACAGTAGACCTTCAGAACATAACTTGCAAAATGAAACTTTGTACCCTTTGACCACCACCTCCCCACTTCACCCTCCCATCAGCCCCTGGCAATCAACATTCTATTATAGTCTATATTCTATTATATTCCAAAACATATATGTTAAAATGTTTTGTTAGCAGCTTTGTTTTTCTTTTTCAAGATTGATTTAGCTTTTCAGGGTCATTTGTGCTTCCAGATAAATTTTAGGATTGCTTTTTTTCTATTTCTGTGAAAACTTTCTTCTATTTCTTCTAATACATGAATGTACATATCATTTAATTTATTTTTGCCTTCATCAATTTCTTTCAATAATGCTTTATAGATTTTAGTGTACAGATGTTTCACATACTTGGTTAATTTTATTAAGTATTTTTATAATTTTTGATGCTATTGTAAGAGGGATTGTTTTATTAATTTCTATTTCAGAAAGCTCATTGCTAGTGTATAGAAATGAGATTGATTTTTGTTTATTGATTTTGTATCCACATATTTACTGAATTTATTTACTAGTTCTAACAGTGTTTTAGTGGAGTCTTTACAGTCCCTGTTCTTGATCTTAGAAGAAAAGCTTTCAGCTTTTTACTCTTGAGTGTGATGTTGGCTGTGGGCTTGTCATATGTGATCTGTATTATATTGAGGTATGTTCCTTTTACACCTAATTAATGAGTTTTTTAAATCATGATGGGATGTTAGATTTTGGCAAATGCTTTTCTGAATCTGTGGAGATGATTATGTGATTTTTAATCATCATTCCATTAATGTGGTGTATCATATTTATTGATTTGCATATGTTGAAGCATCCTTGCATGCCAGGGGAAAATCTTGCTCATAGTGAATGATTTTAAAAATATGTTATTGAATTCAGTTTGCTAATATTTTGTTGAGAATTTCTGCATTCATCAGGTATATTGGCCTGTGGTTTTCTATTTTTTGGGTCCTTTTCTGACTTTGGTAACAGAGTAATACTGGTCTTGTAAAATAAGTTTGAAAATATTTCTTTCTCTTCAATTTTTTAGAAGAGTTTGAGAAGAATTGGTGTTAATTTTTCTTCAGATGTTTGGTAGAATTCACCAGTAAAGCCATCAGGTCCTAGACTTTTCTTTGTTGAGAGGTTTTGATTACTAGTTCAATCTTCTTACTCATAATTGTTTGGCTCAAGTTTTCTATTTTCTTCATGATTGGGTCTTGGTAGTTTGTATGTTTCTAGGAGGGCAACCATACACTTGATGTTTCTAGGAATAAATCTCTTTCTTCTTGGTTTACCAATATGTTGGTGTATATTTGTTCATCATAGTCCATTGTGATCTTTTGTATTTTTGTGATATCACTTGTAATGCTCTCTTTTTAATTTATATTTATTTTTATTTGAGTCTTCTTTTTTCTTAGGTACTCTAGCTAAAGATTTGCTAATTTTGTTTATTTTTCCAAAAAAACAAACTCTTAGTTTCATTACTCTTTCCTACTTTTTTAGTCTCTATTTTATTTATTTCTGTTCTAATTCATTTCCTCCCCTCTGTTAACTTTGGGCTTATCTTATTCTTCTTTTCTAGTTCCTCGAGGTGTAAATTTAGGTTGTATACTCAAATCTTTCTCTTTTTTAAATGTAGGTATTTACTGTGATAACTTTTCCTTTTAGAATGGCTTTTGCTGCATCCTATAAGTTTGGATATGTTGTGTTTTCATTTTTGTTTGTCCCAAGACACGTTTTGATATCCCTTTTGATTTCTTTTCTGACCTATTGGCTATTCAATAGTGGTCCATTTAATCTTCTTCTTGTTTCTAATTTCATACCTTTGTGATTAAAGAAGATAACTGATATAATGTCAATCTTCTTAAATGTATTAAGACTTGTTTTGTGGTCTAATATATGACCTGTTTTGGAGAATGATACATGTGTGATTGTGAAAAATACATATTCTGCTACTGTTGGATGGAAGGTTCTGAGTATTACTGTTAGATCCTTTTGGTCTATAGTTGTTTCAGTTCACTATTCTTTTACTGATTTTCTGTCTGGATGATAAATCCATTGTTGAAAGTGTAGTATTAGAGTCCCCTAACCTTAGTGTATTGCTGTCTATTTATCCCTTCAGTTCTGTTAGTATTTGTTTTATATAGTTAGGTGCTCAGATGTTGGGTGCATATATATTTACAATTGTTATAATCTCTCAATAAATTTACACTTATTTTTTATTGATGGTCTTCTTTGTCTCCTGTGATAATTTTTGACTTAGTCTATTTTGTCTCGTATAAAGTATTGCCATAACTTCTACATTCTTTTGGTTACTGTTTGCATGGAATACCTTTCTTTGATTACTTCACTTTGTCCTTAAAGCTGAAGTGAGTTCTTCTATTCCTTTGATCTGTCTTTCTTTGTGATTGATTATTTGTATAGTGAGATGCTTTCTTTCCTTTCTCTTTATTTTTGTGTATCTGCTAAAGGTTTTTCTTTGTTATTACTATGAGACTTACATAAAACATGTTGTAGTTATAACAGTCTATTTTAAGCTGATAACAATGAACTTTGATTACAAAGAAAAACTCCACATTTTTACTTCTTTCCCGACACACATTTTATGTTATTGATGTCACTATTTATTACTTTCATTCTGTGTTTCTATTAACAATTTATTATAGCTATAGTTACTTTTAATACTTTTGTTTTTTAACTTTTATACAAGAGTTAAAAATTATTTATGTACCTCCACTGTAACATAAGTATTTTAGATTTGACTATACCCTTACCTGTACTGGTGAGTTTCGTACTGTCATATTTTCATGTTGCTAATTAGCATTCTTTCATTTCACCTTGAATACTTCCCTTCAGTATGTCTTGTAAGGTCGAGAGATGATAAGATCTCTCAACTTTTGTTTGCCTGGGAAAGTATTTCTTTTTTTTCCTGAAGGGCATCTTTGCCTAGTGAAGTATTCTTGGCTGACAATGTTTTCAGCACTTTGAATATATAATCTTATTCTCCTGGCCCGTAGGGTTTCTGCTAAGAAATCCAGTGATAGTCATATGAATGTTCTTTCATATGTCACAAGGATTTTCCCTTGTTTAAGCAGCTTCTTTATTCTACTTTAATGTTCTCATAAACTTTAATTATTTAAAATTGCATCAGCTATTATGTAGTCAATGTTAGAACAGGCAGATTTTTGCTGTCTTAAATCAGGTAAAAAGATCTACTTTGACTATGTTTTGTGCCGTTGTTATGGAAATCCAAATACATACCTTTACTAAAAAAATAGCTCTTGTATTAATAATGCATTGACTTCCTGGCTTCAAATTTATGATCAGGCATGGATTAAACTGTGCCTATAATTAGTGAGTTGGTTCGTGTTTTCTTTTTCAAACTGATCATACAAAATATTATATGAGGTATGTATAAAAATAAATAAAATCAGTGCTTGTAATGTCCACATGAGGGGACACTTTATTTATAGGCCAAGACTATGAAGAAAAAAATAACCCATGCCTGACTCAATAAAATGAAATGCAAACCATATCATTTTCTTGTTTTTTTTTCACACTCAAGGGAAAATATCTTTTCTCAGCCACAGGTGACCAGAATATGTTACTAATTAGAGTAGAAATATCAGTAATTTTTCTCACTTCTGTAAGGACAGCCTTCTTATTACAACCCAGGTCCAATTGATTGAGACCTGGACAGAGATGTGATAATAACTCCGTAATAACAATGATTATAACGAATCCATTAACATTTAATTTGTTAGAGTATGTCTGACAAGCCTTTCTAATTGATCTAGTATGCAATGTCCCCATTCTATACAGAAATGAGCAGTGGTTAGGAATGACTTTTTATTAATGCCTGAGAGAAGATCTAGCAAAGTGCCTGTCTATTAATACCTTGTTCTACTCAAAACTCCTAATCTACTCCTATATTCTATAAAACTCATGACATGGTGTTTTTGTGGTCAATGGAGCTAGCAGTAATTCTGTAGGATGTATTTTACTCTAATAAACTTTCAGTTCAGCTATATGTCCAGGGAATAAGGCCTGTTTTACTGCTTAAACTTCATCTTCAATCTAGTAAGGTCCAGAAACACTT
This sequence comes from Hylobates moloch, assembly GCF_009828535.3. Lineage (NCBI taxonomy): Eukaryota > Metazoa > Chordata > Mammalia > Primates > Hylobatidae > Hylobates > Hylobates moloch. Next base: position 145,378,634 of record NW_026652277.1, on the reverse strand, counting down.
AACCCTATGGCCCAGTAATGCTTTGTCAGGGTCTTATAGAATAAGATTATTTAACTGGGGTCTTCACCACCTTTCACAAATTCTCTAAAAAGTCACTGGCCCTGTCATAGCATCTATTTCAGACTTACCTGTAATTTTACTGTTACATTAGGGACGCCACATCCTATGAAGGCATATAGCACACACAGCAAAAATTGTAAGGGAGAAATGAAAATGTGATAGAACATTTTAAAAAATAAATATGACCATTCTTTTCTGCTCCAAATTTTCTTTCAAAATAAGCTGCTGATGTGCAATACTTTGTATCTGGTTTCATGAAGACTTTCCTTCCCCGCTAATGCAACATAGAAAGCATCAATCATAGGGTTTTAATAAATACTGAGCTCAATTTCTTTGCTTACAGTCAGTTTATAATCACCACGTATCTTTATGCTCTTGTCAGATTTGAAAAATGTATACAAAGGAAGTTATACTCTGAAGGGCATAGCCATAACAATAAGGGGCTTTTTTGGATAAAAGAAAAATAGCTTTCACCATAAAGAGAGCTCTAGATCCAAAAGGCATAATATCCTCATGGCTGAATCAAGTTTTACTATGAGATTTTTGCCAAAGTCAATATTCTGGCATACAAAATTGTTATAGAGGCCATTAATGAAGAATTGTGGAATGTTAAACTGAATGAGACCTTAAAGTTCATCTTATCCCACTCCCTCACTTATAGATACACTGTGAGTTCCTGACACTGTCTAATCTAATATCAATAAAAGTTCAGAATAGAACTGAGATGGGTGCTTACATCTTCTGGCTTTCAACCAGGGCTGCTTTCACTATTAAATAATTTGAGGTATGAATATCGAATTTTAACTCAATAAAGCATCTAAATAGTATATAATTATATTATTATAGGTTAACCTGGAAATTGAGTTTCTGAGAGATTGTGACTTTCTCAAGGTTCTGTAGTAGTGGTAACAGAACTGAGATTAAAAACTTTAAAGTCTTGTTTTTTGATTCCCATTTTGCTGCAGTATCCATGATACCTCCATTTGGCTATCAGATCTTGAGTATGTGTGTTGGTAAAGCAGAGCCTTTGTTACGATTTAACTGTCTCCTCCAGTATTCATGTGTTGGAAATTTCATCTCTGGTGTGATGGTATTAGGAGGTGGAGACTTTAAGAGATGATTAGGTCATTAAGAGGAATTAATACTGCTCTTGCAGGACTGGGTTATTTTCCTTAAGAGTGAGTGAGTTCTTGCTCTCATGGGACTGGATTAGTTACTGTGAGAGTGGGTTGTTATAAAGTGAGAATACCCCTGGTGTGTTGCCCCTTTTCACACGTGCCCACTTCCCCCTTTCCACTTCTCCATGTTTTGCCACAGCATGAAGCCATCACCAGAAGCTGACCAGATGCAGCCACTCATTCTTAGACTTCCCAGACTCCTGAACCATAAGCCAGAATAAAACTCTCTCCTTTCTAAATTATCCAGTCTCAGGTACTGTTATAGCAACAGAAAATGGCATTCTTCAAGTGAATAAACTCAAATGGATGTAACCCACCTAACAGAGGCAAACTATCGTCCTAACAGCAGCAGATTCTGCCAGCCATTAGCTCCACTTCAGCATCATTGCTAATTGCAAAAAACGAAGTGGAAAAATTGAGTGTCTTCTTGTATGTGCTATCTGCATAACATGTAACATTTTTTGAGACCACTTTCATTTTCAACAGTTGTTACGGTTTCCGTGGAAGTTTATTCTCTTTATTCCTTTCTTCATTTACAGTTAACTTGCTTTTCGTGCAAAAGTGTATGTGTGTGTTGTAAGGACGTTTCAGAAAAAAGAAGTGTCTAAAAGAGAATGGGAGAAAATCAGGGAAACACACATAATAAATGAAAGTAAAATACAGATTTATTATGTCAGTTAAGTATCCTTTGGCTGGCCTCTGAAAAATATTTAGTGTGAATTATGAACACTATCTTCTTTTGATGCTAACATTACATATTATCCCAATATAGTTTTAAAAATAAGTTTATCATATGAGTAGTCTTTTGTGCAAAAATGATTATCATGGGAAAAGATTTTTTAAAAAGAGATAAACAAACATGAACATAAACTTCCCTGTAATTCAATAGATGGTTAATTACCTTAATAATTTTGATGAATCTTCTTTCAGTTTCTTTCCTTCCGCTCAATCTGATTTGTAATTCACTCTTTTTGATTACTTTAATATAAATTTAACATTGTCTAGGCATAATAAATTTTACAGATATGTTGTAAATATATCTGTAATTTATATCGACATCTATAATATATGATAAATCTATATAATATATAAAATAATATATATCTATAATTGTATCTATATATTATATAGATAGATATTTATAATTATATACCATTAACAGATAGATATCTCTATATGTAATATATAGATAGCTATAATTATAGATAGCTATAAATGCATATAATGTGCATATAATATAATACGCAGATATGATAGCTATCTGTAATTGTAGATATCTATATATAATTATATCTAATATAATTGTAGATATCTATATATAATTATATCTAATATAATTATAGATATCTACAATATAAAATAAAATACATTATATGTATAATAAATCTATAATATATTTAATATATAATCAATCTTGTTCATCATTTAGTTTCTAATTTAATATTTTAGTATTAAAAACAATAACTTAATATATAGTGTACCCTTGTTAAATCTTTTAGCACATCGTTGATTTGTTACTTGATATAAATAACTAGATAATATTACCAAATTTGTGATTGAATAATCTTAACTCAGTTGAATTAAATTTTAAAGGTAATATTAATCAAATATTTCTTGTGCACTTATTTTGTGCAAAGCACTGTGCTAGATACTATAGGAATATAGTAAAGAGCAGTGTCTGTGTGGCGGATTGCTAATAGTTTCCTAATTGTTCTTTGCTTCCTCCTTAGTAGTATAGAATCCCTGATTTTTAGGGTATGGCTTCTAGCATAAATACTATCTTTCACAGCATCCCTTGCAGCCTACCCTGGACAGCTTACCTCTATTCTATTTTTCAGTGAAACAGAAATTGAGTATCTTCATTAAGCCATTAATATTTTGGGTTTTCTTTCAAACTTAATGATATTTAATAGATAATTATTCCTTGGAAGTAGAACAAGTCAAAGAAATACTTGGGAAGACATGGAGAAATAGCTGGGTATAAACTGAGTTGGAAACAAATAGTTTCAATGTTCTAAACATGCGTATTAATATCAAACAATTTATGCCTCTAAAGCTTATTCTAATAGTATGAATAATCTTTGAGAATTCTACTCATATCTATAAATCAAGGAGAATAAGTTTAAACAATAAGTTAAAAACTTTTCCCTTTAAGTAAACATAATGTGTTAAATTCTCCAAAGCAAGAGAATTCACCAAGCAGGTCTTTTGTGAGTGCACATATTCTGTAGAGTAACCAAATTTTTGAACGTGTATAGCAATTAGCTAATTATCTATGTTCCACAACTATAGAACTAAAACAAAAACAAAAATAAAGACTAACGATAGAAGATTGAACTGGTGTGGATGTTATTTCACTCATCTTTCTGTCAGGAGACAAACTGTAGTCTCACTAATTTTTTTCCATAGCACTAAAGAGAACATAGCTGAATATGTTGAAATAGAACTGGACCCCAAGTTCACCCACAGGGCATGATACCAATATATTACGTTGATAGCAACAGACCAGTACTTGTGGTTTGAAATCATAGTACAGGTACATTGTGATGCCATATCCATACTGTTATTTACTCTTTCCATGTAAAATTATAGCATAAAGGTATTTATAAACATCATATGTCATCTTTTTTGATGACTTTAAGTGTCTACCTTATGAATTCACCACAATTTCCCCAGTTATTCTGCATTATTTGGGCATTTTGATTGTCAATCGAATGATTGTTTCTAATTTTTCTCTATAAAGCATTTTAGATTTAAGATTAATTGCTTAGGCGTATTTTCCACCAGTAGAATTATTGGTCAAGGGTTCAGTCATATTTAAAGTCCTCGAAACACATTTTTAAAATGCTTTCTATAAGGGTTGGGAAATAATTTAAGATCCTCAAAGTTAGATTAGTATCAACTTGGCAGATTGTTTTGTGGCATTAAAGAGAGTATTGTTTAAATAGCTCTAAGCTCAGGAGCCATGTTGACATAAGTTCCATTTTTTCATTTCTCTTTTCTTTTGGCAGCTTTTTTGAGACATAATTGATATACAATAAAACTGTACATATTTAAGGTATACAATTTGAAGAGTCTGGATATACATAAGTAAACACCTTTGATATTATAATTATACCTCAAGGTGATAAACATATTCATCACCTCCAAAAGTCTCCTTGAATCTTTTTGCTTGTGTGTGTGTGTGTGTGTGTGTGTGTGTGTAAGTACACTTGACATGGGATCTACCCTTTTAAATCTATAAATGCACAGGATTGTATTGTTAACCATAGGCACTATATTGTGCAGCATATATCTAGAATTTACCCATCTTACGTGACTGTAACTTTATATTCATTGAACAAGAACACCTCATGTCTCCTCTTATCCCCTTGCAATCGGTATTGTTTTTCCTGTTTTCACAAGTTTGACCATTTTAAATACCTCATATAAGTGGAATCATGCAGTATTTGTCTTTCTGTGACTGACTTATTTCATTAAGTATGATGCCTTCCAGGTCCATCCATGTTGTCACAAATGATAAGGTTTCCTTCTTTTTAAAGGCTGAATAATATTTCATTGTATGAATATGTCCCATTTTCTTTCTTAATTCTTCTGTCGATGGATATATGGATTGTCCCCCAGTCTGGCTATTGTGAATAATGCTGCAATGAACATGGAAGTGCAGATGTCACTGTTAGTCTTCACTCTCATTATTTTCAATTGTACATTTCTTGGAGGTGATGCAGTATGAAGAGCCTGGGGGTAACATAAGGATATTAAGAGAGGCTGAGGAATTGACAGAGACAAAATGATCAAGAAGAGACTATAAAAGACACATGCTGTTTCCACCAAAAATTTCCAAAGAATAAACCCCTCTTTAACATCCTGAACAAAGTGACCAGACTCTGGTAAACCCAATAAAGACACTTGAAGCTTCTGCAACTCATTGGAGAATAATTTCCTGGTGCAGTCAATAAACAGTCTGTCCCAGGGTCAACACTGATCCTTGTACCTGATATCAGATGTTGAAAAGTTGGTCAACATTTATTCAATATTTAATAAAAGTCTTATTTCCAGATTTCAGTTTTTTGTCTTTACTATCTACTTTTTCTGGACCAAAAGCATTTTAAAGGATAATATATTTTATTGCTCAAAGTAAAATTAGTGAGTCGCTCTTTAACCTAGGGAAATACCTGTAGTCAATATAGAAATGACTAGAAAAATGTAGAAAAACAGACTTGCTTTTTACTATTTATATATTGTATTCAACAGAAATAATTCCTAATAAATGATTTGCATTTATGATGCATTGTGTACCTCAGGAATTTGGGATAAGATTTATAAAAGAATTTGTTTTAATCATCATCCTTTTCATCATCACACATATGTGAAGCAGCCTGGGGCACAATAAGATGTCTATAGTTTTGTTTGAATTCAGCATCTGCCTGCAAAGCTAATACCATAGCAACTAAAAAAACACTTGTACATTTTTCTTAAAAGACTCTATCCTAAGAAACCCTTTATACTCCCATTACATTTAAGGACTGAATGGTGTATCCTCTGAACATCACCATTCTGTCTTACTCTTTTTCCAGAGATCTCATTCTCTTACTCCCATTAAACACCAGTCATATTTCTAAATGAACTTCTTCCCTTGATTTCATCCACATCTATAAATTTCTAAATGTTGAGCAGACTTTTTCATTTAACTTGGCTTTTGGTGGGAGAAAAATTGAGGGTGATGGCATTTTCCTAGGCTTAGGCGTCGTATCTGGCATGTTTTATGCCCAGAAGAGTAGCAGTCAAGTGATAAAATTAAGGGGCTCTAATGCAAAACCATCACTGGATCTGAGATACCATTATTTTAACCTGGAAAAGACAGTCACCTAGTGATGTTTTTGCCTTTTAGTCTTCTTTGGACCAATTACTTATTAGGTTGCTTGCCCTCCTCAGGAGAGTAGCCCATTTTCTCTCTCACCTTTCTTTAATGAATCACCTTTTATGTGCTATATATTATTTCTAAAATAATTTGTTCTTCTATATGTTGGTCTTTTTAATAAATGATTTTTGCAAGATCCAAGAAGGAGTCTTCTTCATATTCTTTTTTATTCATGGTAAAATATACATAATACAAATTTTTACCATTTTAACAATGCTTAAAGGTGTACAGTTTCAGTGTATTAAGGGCATTCGCATTGTTATGGAACCATCACCACCATCTCCATCTGCAGAACATTTTTATCTTCCCAAACTAAAATCTGTACACCTTAAATAATAACTTTTCATTTCTCCCTCACCCCAACCCCTGACAACCACCATTCTACTTTCCATCTCTATGAATTTGACTACTCTAGGTATCTCATGTAAGTGACATCATAACAATCTTTGACCTTTTGTGTCTGGTGTATTTCACTTACTATAATGTCTTTAGGGTTCATTCATGTTGTAGCATGTGTTAGAATTACCTTCCTTTTTAAGTCTGAATAATATTCCATTGTATCTGTGTAAAATATTTTGTTTATCCATTCATCCGTGAATGGTCATTTGGGTTGCTTCCACATTTTAGCTGTTGTGAATAATACTACTGTGAACATTAGTTACAAATATCTGTTAGAGTCTCTGCTTTCAGGTTTTTTTTTAATATACATAAGCAGAAGCAGAGTTACTGCATCGTTTGGTGATTCTTTGTTTTGTTTAGGGTTCTTTTTTTTTTTTTTTTTTTTGAAACAGAGTCTCACTCTGTCACTCAGGCTGGAGCACAGTGGCGTGATCTCGGCTCACTGCAACCTCTGCCTCCTGGGTTCAAGTGATTCTCTTGCCTCAGCCTCCCAAGTAGCTGGGACTACAGGCACACACCACCATGCCCAGCTAATCTTTCTGCATTTTTTGACAGAGACGGGGTTTCACCATGTTGGCCAGGCTGTCCTCAAACTCCTGACATCAGGTGATCTGCCTACCTCAACCTCTCAAATTGCTGGGATTGCAGGTGTGAGCCACCATACTCAGCCTGGTGATTCTGTGTTTAATTTCTTGACAGACCTTCATACTGTTTTCCACAATGGCTCATATCCTCCTTCCCCACTCTCCCTGTATTTCATGTGATCCTCTTGACTGTCCCATCTAGAACGTGTTTAAATTGTTTTCACTTGTTCTGTAGCAACATCTTTTATCATTTTTGCTACTGCCAGTTGCTTGGGACCAACTGTCACCTAATGGGTTTTAATGGTTCCTTCTCTTATATCTAGCCTGAGCAGCCTCATGTAACCTTGACCCATTATTTTGGCCAGCCAGTAACTGTTACTCTTATATTGCAGATTAAGAAATTAATTTGATCTCTGTTATGAGAATGAGCTGTTGCAGCAAAGGATTAACTGAAAGGCAGTGTAACCATAAGTGACTTCCACAGGTCACTTAGATAACTGAAGAAATCAAAGTTTCTAAATACCTAGTTGAACACTTTCTGCTGTGCATCTGGATTTTTGTGTGCTTCAAATCTTAATTCATTCTGAAGCTGTCATATATCCTTAGTTGGTTTATTCTCCTCCTTCGGTTTATTTTTGCATCTTTATTTTGTTATGGAGTGAGGCACATAATATATCTAGCGATTTTTTCCTCCTATGATTCTAAGTCTATAATATTGCAAATAAAATTTGATAAGCAACATCAAACAATGCTGTTCTGTCAGCTATTTTCAAGATCAGAAGAGACATCAAGAAAAATAAAAATAATTATTTAATTTTAAATGATGTACACACCATTATTTGACCCTTAAAAGGTATTGAAAATGCACCAGAAAACTTAACAGCAAGTTTAAAGGAAATGGTAAGCTTACTCATAGGTTTATAACTTATGGGTTGTGAACTGCTAGCTTTTGCTGCTTCTGTGCCTATAAACCACCTATTTGCTGAGAAATAGTAAAGTTGGATACTATGTTTGCAGATTTAAAACAGAATTTCCTACAGAGCTACAGTATTTGTAGGGTTTTACTGGGTTCTAATAGATGTTATCTATAAAATTTAAGTACTTTTCAGGCGTGGGGAAGCAAATGTGCAAACATTTCTCTGTATATGATGGAGGGTAAGAGAGAAGTGGAAATATTTTCAAACATTATTACAAAAGCAAAATTTTTAAAAAGCTTTTTGAATTTTAGAGCACTTGCTGGTAATATAAAAAATATATGTCACAAAATGTCCCCTAAATTTTTATTTCTTTGTATTTAAGAAAAGAAAAGATAGTAGTAAGTGGTTTATAGTTTATATAGTGGAGTTCTAGTAACTCATAAATGCTCTGTGGAGGTATAATGCTATGCTCATCACAGATTGCTTCAATATATAAATTCTCTTCTTCTCTACAGCTATTTGTAAGCACATACTAGCTTTATTTTCGGATAGCTAAAGAAAAATATGGCTGTTATTTATGTTCTCATGTAGTCCAAAGCATGCCAGCAAAACAAGCCTGGACTTACATGTGGTCACCCTTTTTGATGACATTGGGAAGTTTCAGGCCAGTTAAGAACCACTTTCAGGAAAACCAGTTGGATTGACTATGCAGTTGAGTTCGATTAAATCACGTTTGTTGCATGTTAAAAATAATCACTGGGATATAACTATGGACAGTTTGAATTTTACATCCAATAAAGATTTTTTTTAGCAACACTCAAATCCACTAGAGGCTATCTACCAGGGGTCACAAACTGGTGACTTCAGCCATAGAATCAGTCACAAATATGATCCTTACTTTTTTCTCCATTCTCTATCTTGAGTCCTGCTTCATGGGCTCTGAAGGTGTGTGAGTTTCCAGCACTTAATTTCACAGGGATTTTAAATGATTTTAAATGTCCTTTGTTCCCACCTGCCCAGAAAAGACCTACAAAGCAGGAAAAAAAAATCAATTAGATTCCTGTTGCCACAGCTCTAATTAATTTCCTACTTCTTTCCCTGGAGGAATCAGGGAAGAATTATTTCTACCTCAAGGTCCAGGGCTTTCTTCTCCAATGGCTGTTTTCCAACCCTGTCCTTACATGCCCCTGGATACAGCCGGAGATGATTCTGGAGAAAACTGACATGGGCACTGGCCAATCAGAGCCCATGTTATTGAGAATGGATGCATGTCTGCTCTGCAGCAGTGCACACCAGCGAATGTCAGCCCTGCAGTTAATGGTATTAAGAACCACCCTGTGTTTTTGACTGTTCATATAGTGGAACCTTAGACAGGAATATCAGAAAAGTAGCAAATTGCTGATTCATACCAAATCTCATTTAAGTGACATGCTTGCCACGATTTACGGTACAGCATTAAATAGGCCACCTAGGCCACCTCTGTTTTCACATGATCACCTCCTTCTCCCAGCTGGCTGGTTCTTCATTTATTCTGGGCTCTCAAAGGCAGCTGGAAATAATTTCTTTCTTTTTTCTTTTTTCTTTTTTTTTTTTTTATGAGACAGAGTCTCGCTCTGTCGCCCAGGCTAGAGTGCAGTGGTGCTATCTCGGCTCACTGCAAGCTCCGCCTCCCAGGTTCACGCCATTCTCCTGCCTCAGCCTCCCGAGCAGCTGTGACTACAGGCGCCCACTACCACGCCCGGCTAATTTTTGTATTTTTAGTAGGGATGGTCTACTTTACCCAGGATGGTCTCAATCTCCTGACCTCGTTATCCGCCTGCCTTGGCCTCCCAAAGTGCTAGGATTACAGGCGTGAGCCACTGCGCCCGGCCTGGAAATAATTTCTTATTTTTTCCCATAATTTGTTCACTCTTGCTCTCTGTCTCTCTCTCAACTCTTTTGTTCCTTGGAATTGAAATTCATTTTTTATCTTGAGCTTCTTATTCACTTTCTGACCTAGTTCCCAAATGCTTCTCTTTTGACTCTTCTTGAATATTCTTTTATATGGCAAAACATGTGATTAAGGATCTTGAGAAGGGGTGTTTGTCATGGAGTGGTGGGTGGACTGTGAATGCCATCACAGTGTTCTTAGAAGAGAGAGGCTGAGGGAGTTTAGACACACACAAGCACAGAAAAGTCGATGTGAAGATGAAGACAGGGCTTGCAATGGTGCAGCCATGAGCAAAGGAATATCAAACTTCTGACCTCCAGAACTTTTAGAGAATATATATATTTTTAATTAGGCCACCTTGTTTGTGGTAATTGGCTATAACAGCCCTAGGAAACTAATATAATACACAGGACTTACCAAGGAATTAGCTTGGAATTATCAGCTATGAACATAGCGGTTCGTATCAATATGAATATTTATATATATTCCAGGCATTTTGAAATTGTACAGAAATGTCCTAGACAGAAAACCTCTCATGAGTTACTTAACTGATTAATTCACCACATATGTATCAGGGGCTCAACGGAAATTTCCAAGGTGAACAAGTAGAAAGACTTCCAACAGCACACCATCTAGCAGGACAGACTTGAAAATAAGCAGTCAGGGCTTACTTAGGCAATTACAAAGCAAAGCATAGAAGGAGAGGGGTGAAATAGGGTTGCAGAATAATCGTCAAGGTCATAGGTAGTAGTCTGGAATTTACAGTGTGGGCAATAGAATTGGAGTTATAGAGGAGTTAGAGAAGTTAAATTGACAACTCTAATTGTATATGAAAAACCCTGTTAACTCTTTGCTGTTGAAATAAGATAGAACTTCCTCAGTTTCAACTGCCCTAAACCACACTAAGGCCTTTCCATGTTGCTTTGTTTGCCTAAATAATTTGGCCTCAAATTCTCCAGCCATAGAAAATTTTCCTTTTCTATTGCATGGTTGTATCCATATATGCTACATTATTTGGCGATTGGATTATAGTCTGATTCTCTGTGGATCACAGTGAATTTTGCTCTGGGTAAAGAGTATTTTTTACTTAAATTTATACTGAATTCTTGCTTTATATTATGCATATTAAAATGGCTTATATCCTCTAGAATTACAGCATACTATATTATTGAGTGGGAGTGAGGGGAGAGAATGAGACCTTAGGCCAGGGTAGGATTTACCCATAGCTTTGTTCAATAGCTTATGCTTCTATTAGTTGTAAGTAGAACAAAACCAAGGTGAGAAGGATAGAGGCGCACTTCAGATGTATCTGTCTGAGTCACCATCATGCCCTTCCTTGAAGTCTCTTTCCCTAAAGCCCCACCGTTTTCCCTGCACAAGCACCTTGTATAAAGTATAAATAGTATCTAAGATTATGTGAATTCCTGTCTTGAAAAAGCCATCCACTAATACTGATCCATGTCAGGGGTATGAATTTATTAGAGGTACAAATTAAAAATAAGTAAGTTAAAAAACACATTAAGGTTCTCTCTAGTAGTAAAGAGGGAGTTGATTAATTCTCAGTTGTTTATGACTCCTGAATGCAAATGTCACTCATCATTGTGATAAGACATTTATTCTTGAATTAGTTTATGATATATTTGTGCCCATGTAGTTAGTGAGTAAAATCCTCAAATCTAACACTTTAGGCAAGATGTCAGGGAAATATGTATTAAAAAAGGTAAAATTAAATGTATTTACATAGCTCTTTGCCAAGAAAATGAAAATGTTTTAAGTAAATAT